>NW_004797683.1:251691-253162 GCF_000002075.1 Aplysia californica
ATGTATGTATGTATGTATGTATGTATGTATGTATGTATGTATGTATGTATGTATGAGTGCATGTGTGCTCGCAAGCGGGCGTGTGTGGTGCGTGTGTGTGTGTGTGTGTGTGTGTGTGTGTGTGTGTGCGCGCGCGCGCCCCCGCGCGTGCGTGTCGTGTACGCACACGCACGCACGCACGCGCATGCATTTATTCGGAGGCATTTTGAGGAATATTTAGATCAAACTCTTGTACCGCCGAAATCGAATCGAACACACTCGACGTGTCACCAACTGAGAACCATCTGACCAGTACAGGCGTCGCACTAATGCACATATTATTATTTCGCGTCCCTCTACAGCAGAAACTATTCGCGTGTCCGAATTCTTCTGGCACCAGTGTTAGTCTTGAACTGTTTACGGTCCACTAGACACCGGCAAGCGTACAGAAGAAAGCCATTTAGGACTACACTGCCTGGAGGCAGCCGTGCTATTGTTTCAGGGCAACCTCGTAGGAGGAACAGTGCCTGCTCTCTGCTGGACTTTTTTTTTTTTTGGTAAGTGTAGTTTGTCTGCAAGTTTTAATTTTATAATATGTATATTATATAAAACATTATAATAATTAATATATTGAGTATATATATAATATATATATATATAATTTTTATAAGTATATATTTAAAGGAGAATACAGTGAATATAAGCAGATTAGGCGAGGAGTGAGGCAAGGATGTGTTATGTCACCAGACCTCTTTTACATATACAGTGAAACAATCCTTAGAAACATAGAAGAATGGCCAGGTCTCAAAGTAAATGGAGAAAATATTAATAACAGCAGGTGTGCAGATGACACAGTTTTAATAGCAGGCTCAGAAAATGACCTCCAATTGCTTCTAGAAACTGTTGTAACAGAAAGTGAACGTAAAGGATTATTGTTGTATGTAAAGAAAACAGAATGCTTGGTAATATCCAAAAAAGCAGCAAATCCTAGTTGTAATCTCATTAGCAAATGTGAAAAGATCAAACAAGTCCAACAGTTTAAATATCTAGGATATATGATAACATCTGATGCCAATGAGTATTACAATGGCTAAGGCTAGTTTCAATAAAAAATGAGCCCAATCCTGAAAAATAGAAACATCTCAATGAACACCAAAATGGAAGTTCTGAAATGCTATATTTGGTCAACATGGCAGTGAATGCTGGACAGTGAAAATAAAATAGAAGCTGTGGTTTCTTAGGAGACTGCTAAGAGTATCGTAGAAGGAACAGAAATCAAATGAGGTAGTGCTTGATGAAGCCCATTTGGGACGCTCAATGTTAAAAACAATCAGGAAACGACTAATGCAGTTTTTGGGACATCTGAATAGACATAAGGGTCTTGAATACCTAGCTCTCACTGGCGAAATTGGGGGCAAGCGAGGCAGGGGTAAGCCCAGAACAACATACTAAGGGAACCTAAACAAATGGGTAACAGGAAAGGATCAGGAAA
>NW_004797683.1:255762-259013 GCF_000002075.1 Aplysia californica
TGGGGGTTTTTTTTGGGGGGGGGGGGGGTTGTAGGTGTTTTTTTTGTGTTTTTTTCTTTTTTCCCCATTTTCCTCGAAACGACGTCAGGGTGATTCTAATCAGATCCATTATTTTTCTCACTCCCTCAACTATTAACTCCCCAGGTGTAGTCAGATTTTTGGCAAAGCCATTGGAGAACGAAGATGGCTGAGGGAGACTGTTGTTTCACAGTCACGTTCTGGACACAGTGGGTCTTGTTTGTCATGTATATAGTCACCTTTTCCCAAGCTCACTGGGTTTCTCACGAAGGCGGCAACATCGGCCTATGGACATACTGCATAAACAACACCAAAGAAGAATGTCATAGGACTGATTTAGCTCAGGGGCCTGGTAAGTGATCAATGACGACACAGACTGACGCAATACATGTATTACAGACTGGCGTCATCATGAGTTTGAATTCTTACCGTGCCTACCCTATTAGTCGTCGTCATCGTTGTCATTCTCCCTGTTCTATTTGTTCTTAATTTTGTTCTTGCTGATGTAGTTGTTGTTGTTGTTGTTGCTGTTGTTGTTGTTGTTGTTGTTGTTCTTCTTCTTCTTCTTCTTCTTCTTCTTCTTCTTCTTCTTCTTCTTCTTCTTCTAACTATCGTCGTGGGTGGTTGGCGGGTGCTCTGGTGTGGTTTGCTCCTTCTTTCCTATCAAACATCAATCGTCTTTATCTCCCCTTCTTCTTGTTTATGTTTGTTACTCTCTTGTAACACCTCTAATCATCAGGCGCTCATATATAACCTTATGCAATTGCGAGTGTCGTAAAACCTCTACTAAAAAATTTTTTAAAAAACTATCGTCGTCTTCGTCGTTATTGTTGTCATTGTCTTCCTCCTTATGGAAACTTAAAATTAAATTTTCAAGTGAAAGCAATTAATATGGGCAATGTGGAAAGTATTCTTCAAGTGGGATAGTAGCGTACTTACCATCGTCGCCTTTCTCAGCGTTGACAGGGTATATAGGCTACTGAACAACACTTTCCACTTTTCCCAATCTCTGTCCAGCTTCTTGGCATAATTATGTATTTCCACTTTTCTGTATACCGGTACACCTTTCCCTAAAACTCATCTCCATGTTTCAGGAAGCCTTACCCTTTAATCTCTTATCCTGTGGATTCCAATCCAACTTTTAGTTGTATAAGAATCAAAATATTGCTTATAAATACTCAAAAGAAACCAAAACAGGCTTCATAACATACCAACAGGAACAACATATAATTGTACCACTGATGTACAGAACATAAAAAGTAGGGCTTATGTCAGACAGGTGTAGGTCATGTATGTGGTAACAATAATAAACGGTAAGCTATAAGAAACGAAAAGCAGCTTGCAGCGGTGCTGAAAACACTCATATTATTATTATACACACTGCACATTCCTTTCTCCCTTGGCGGGGCGAGGGATTTGTCGTACGAAAAAAAAACCCCAACTTCTCGCGTTTAGTAGGACGAAAAGAGCTCGCACAAGAATAAAATAAAACAAAACAAAGCATATCTAAAAAGCGTGTATGATCATAATACGCATAAACGTTTCCTTTATGGGTACTCCCCTAATGAGCTAAGTTGGTTTCATGGTGGACAGTGGAGCGGGCGGGCCTGGGTTGAACTCTGGTCGTGTTGTTGAGTGTTCAAGGCTCACAGTGGCGGTGGGTAGTGAAGGGCTTACGGGCTTGAGCCCCTCACCCCACCCCCTGCCCACCCTAACTCTATCCCTTAGTTAATGAAAGTTTCTTAAATAACGAAATAAACAGTTGAAACCGTTATGACCGCACGCAATGAACTCACAGTGATCAACTTGGCGGCTAGCCCGTTTATCCAATCATTGTTGTCACCGCTTACAACTTTAGTAACCAAACAGCCAATCAAATGTCGCTAGGGCTCAGAAAGAATAAGCCGGTTCCCACGCCCGTCTTTAATGAAACTCTTCTTGTAAAAAGGTAGAAGACTTTTAAAAAATAACACTGCACAGAGGGCTCACGCTCTCCCAGCCCTGACAATGGGGTGAAAGTTTACGACACACTTTTCCCCAGTGACACAGATACCTATGCGCCCATTGGGCCTTTGTTAGGCGCGTTCTATTTCCTGCAACAACACGGCCCAATCCACCTCATAGACTGTATGTGTTTGTAGTGCTGTGTGTTTGTGCCGCTGAGATTTAACAGTTATTAATTATACCAAACCACTTTCGAGGCATCTTTTTCTTCAGATAAAAACTGATTAGAGAAATTTGAAGGTGACACGGCTTCGTCCCCACCACCCAGAAGAGCTTAAATTTAACTAAGAACTAAGAGACGGAAAACAAAGGTGACTCTTCTCGTTTAAATGCCGTGAGTATAGAAAAATCATCACTGTTTTGTTCTTATTGCTTGCTTTTTGGTGGTAAAGAAGTGGAAGAAACCTAAGCCCCACCCAAATCTTGGTCCTCCCACCGCCACTGGGCTCCCAGCCTGTCTGGCTTGGTTCCATTAGAGATGACGTTAAATTCGGAGGCCCCCGCCTCTTAAACTTGATGTGTTAAACGTATACACTTACTTTCTCGATTACCTGTTTCCATTTTATCGTCCGTATCTCTCTCCTCGCGCTTTTCTTTGTATGTTACCCACTGGCGACACCCCTAATCTTTGTCATTTAAGTTAATATGACTTCCTTACGTTGCAAGTGCTGTAAAAAAAAACTTACTAAAGCTAAACTAAATGCAGTCGAACCTGTGCTAATCACCACCTGTATAAGACAATCACCCGTACAAACGAACACTCCGTATTTCCTCCCTTGAGTATTTATTTTTAATATTATAACAACACTGTGTAAGACCTCCATCTATCTTCTCTCTCTCTCTCTCTCTCTCTCTCTCTCTCTCTCTCTCTCTCTCTCTCTTTTGACTCTCAGTGGAGAATAGGCCATCAACAATATTAAATTTCTCCGGAGAAGCCTGTCCTGTGCATCCTTTTCTAGCTGCTCGTAATGTCCCCACCTTTTCCATTTCCGCTCGTAACCTCGCCTCCCTATCATCTTTGGTCTTCCTTTCTTACGTTTTCTTTGTGGATTCGACGTCATCTATCTGAGACGGCCACTTTCCCCCTTTACAATGGGAAGCCGCCCTGGACAGTTTCGGCTGTAGATTAAGATGATTTTATTTACGGATGTATTTTGTTTTGTTTTTTGTTGGTTTTTTGGTTTTTTGTTTATTTATATGATTTACTTGGTTACTTGGAAACACACACA
>NW_004797683.1:260136-263112 GCF_000002075.1 Aplysia californica
CACACACACACACCAAAACAAAATGGGTCCTATTTTTCTTTATATTTTTTTTCGATCTTCTCGGGGCCTTCTGGTTATTTAATTCATAATCACTTACGACACTTAATTTTTTTTTCTTGACTCTGTTACTTTACGGTGTCGAGGGGAGAAACAAAAGTCTTTCTCCTGTATTGTTATAATATCTTCTGTTGCATGATTACGTTGCTCTCGGTTACTGTTTCTCTGAACTCCTCCACCCATCTTTTCCCGGACTTGCTCTTTCCTCTATTTCCATCTGATCTCTGGGTGTATGCCTTCACTTCTAAATTTGGCTGTAGGTAGTCTTGACTGATGCCCAAATCATTTCGTTCGTTGTTTATCCATAATATAAATTGCGAGCAGGGAGTTAATGAGCCAACTTGTTCTCTGATAGAGAGAAGGTGATATGGGTTCAACGCCCTTATCAATGCTATTAGGTTATTTAGAGGCTGGACTTTCAAACTTAACGTCCGTCTCCGATAGGACTGAGCAAATGGGTTGAGAGCCAGGGTCATCCGCTCCGTAGTCAACCATAGTACTGACTGAGCTTACGGAGCACTCAGATGAGAACCAAAGCAACCTTCACCGTCGTTCAGGTAATAAATGAAACCCTACCAGAAAAACACAACCCTTCTCAGATCGGGTAGCGGGTGGTTGCAGAAGGTCGCTGGAAAGGGCCATAACTTGTTTCCTTTCCCTCTATTTTTCCGATCTTTTTATCTGTCCTATTTTTCTCCAGCAGTAAATTACCTTTATGGCGTCTGTGTGTTTCCCTTCACTCAAACAATCAAACAACCTTCCTAAGATTTAGCTGAGAAGGCAAACAAGTTAGTACCAGGTACCATGAAATACACTACAGGCAGTGTGAAATCCCCTCCTTTTTAAAAGATATGTGAAGCATGTTGGCAAAATGAGTTACTTCTCGGATTCAAACATTCAGGAAATAGATCATTAACGCTTATAGGTGAAGTTTTTACAATTTATAAGTATGAAGTAATAAAAGACAGGTTATAGTTATAGAATATGGCATCAATAGAAAATCTACAAATTTGACCTCAATGTTGGTTTTTGGCCAATATCTCCTTTTGTGGATTGTGAGAAGTAACTCAGTTTGTTAGCACGCATCACATATTATAAATCACGTTGGTTTGGATCTAAAACACATTTATATTTTTAAGTAACTAAAACCATGCATCTTCTTGTTTACGTTTCAGCTTGTTTACTCATCGTGGCTCTCCCGATCTTCGGGAAAAATTACTACGATCACTTTTCTGAGAAATTCACAGACATAAAACTAGACTGGTGTTTCTACATGTCGGCCGTTTGTGCCGGCCTTTTTCTCATCTGCGCCACCATTCAGTTCTACTGGCGAGACAAGGTCTTCCAAGCAGGCAAGGCCAAGGTCAAGGGCGCACTCAGAAACCCGCCACCAGCTAAAGGGAAGGGAGCAGGAGCGGCTGGAGCGAGGAAAGTTTGGCTCACGGATAAGACTGTCCCTACTCCGGTAGTACAAACGGGGGCTGACGGACCAACCCCAACGGTTAACACTGAGGTAGAGGTGAAGAAAGGCGTTTCCCACAGTATAGTTGCGCCGACGATGGTCATTCTAGCAATGAAGAGACTGAGAAAAGAAAAGCCAGAGAATAAGAAAAACGGTACGTCACAAGAAACACGAGGAGTCCCAGAAGTTGTGATAGAAGACACGGACGACCCCCGTAATAAGTACAAGGGTATTTTCACCGTTCAAGTTAAGAACACAAAATCTGAACAAGACAACGCCCCGCCTCCTCCTCCTCCTCCCCCCATAGTTTTACCTACAGAGAAGCGAAAACCTTCTACCTCCTCATCCGCCTCTGTGTCCACTTCTAGCTCCGAGGGATCAGACTCAGACAGCGACATCAGCGTCGAGATTACTCACACAGACACGCGCGTGAAGAAAAAGACCAGATTCGCGGACCAAGGTAAAGCCGCCGCCGGGGTGCCTGCCGCTGAGTACACAGAACCTAAGCACAAACGACAGGCCAAGTTGAGAAAACACTTCAGCCAGAACGAGGTATCCCTCAGAGCCAACGCGGAGCTTCAGGCAGCCCGGACCGAGTCGACCCTCGACCAGGCGAACGTAATCCCTCAGAAAAGACCCTCTCTTCAGAGAAAACATGTCAGCCATATCGAAAACGTTCACCGCGCTACAGCTTCTACTTCTTTTTCCACTGCTGTGACCTCGGTTGAGGGAAGCGGAGAAATGAATATCTATGCTCTTCCATTGGAACCTGGGGCATCGCTTATTCCTGCTCCGCCTTCTTACGAGCAAGTGGTAGCTGGGGAGGCTCATCTGGCACCTTCCCCAGTCTCCCCGACAGCAGCGGCGAGAGCTAAAGCTAAGTTCTAGAAGGGATCTTCATCATCAAGTATCAGATCTGCGACAGAATTCGCTACCTTAAAATTACAAAGTTCTGTCTGACCTTTTTTTTTTAGGCCGTTTTGAGCAGCTTAGACCATGAGGTCAGAAACAAAAAATGTTCTATCGGCTCTATGAAAATGGTAAGTTTATTCGGAGTCGTTATCGCCATGCATTACTCTGTTCGGATGCTTTAAAAAAAAGGCTATAATATTATTATCCTGATCTTTCCCTGTCACGCATCTGTTTAGGCTTTCCTAGTACGTTTCTCTGGCTCTACCCTACCCTTGAATCTTTTGCTTTCATTTGCTAGTGAGAGCTAGATGTTAAAGGCATTTCTGTCTATCCAAATACATGTATCTCAGAAACTGCATTTATCATAGAAGGGGTCAAGCAACCGAAAAAAAAGTGTGTCCGATTGTTTTTTTAATGTTGGTAAAAGTAAAGTATAGGCCTAACCCTCCTACTCATGCCTTTGCACATCATTATGATCACAGTCCGTTAGTGTGAATGTGAGTGTGTGTTTGTGTGTGTGTGTGTGTGTGTGTGTATGTGTGTGT
>NW_004797683.1:264646-281403 GCF_000002075.1 Aplysia californica
ACACACACACACACACACACACACACACACACACACACACACACACACACAATATCTCTCTCTCTCTCTCTCTCTCTCTCTCTCTCTCTCTCGCTCTCGCTCTCACTCTCGCTCTCACTCTCGCTCTCTCCCCCCTTTAGAATAACCCTGCACCAATCCCCAAATATCGAGAAAACGAGCCCGTGAAGTAGTGTGGACTCTCCAATAAAATGGCGACTTTTATTGCCGTTTTTTGTTGTTGTAAGTTACAGAGGACAGGTTCCTCGAGATCAGCTCTCAGGGCAATGAGGATAGAGAGCTGAAGTCGGAGGAGCTGGGCCATCGGGCATACTCTTTAAAAAAAACCACAGCACCACAATCATCAATCATCAAGGAATATCTGAAGACAAAACTGATGACCGGATTCGTTAGTTAGTTTTAGTAAAAGTTTAACGGCGCTCGCAACTGCATAAGGACAATAGATGTTTGATAAGAAAGAAGGAGTTTCAAGGAGCAAACCACACCAGAGCACCCGCCAACTACCCTCATGACCGGATTTGAACTCGGGTGTCTTGCTGCATGCGACAGTGAAGCGCTTAACCACCACACCTCATTAGCCGGTATGTAATGATTTTTTAAAGTGCTGTGTTAAGAGTCAATAAATCTCAATTTTTTTTTCTGCTTTGTGCTCAACAACAAAAAAACAACCGCCAAAACGTCCTGTGTATAGAAATAACAGCAGCCTATAGACAAGACAGACAGACAGACAACCAGAGGGACAGACAGACAGACAACCCAGGAGCAAACAGCACACAAGGTGGCTGGCAAGCCTTATATTGGAAGGACTCATCCTCTGTAAGAAGAATAGGGCAGTTAGGACATTAAAAAGTGCATCAGGGTAAAGGACTATTTCGCTTTTAGAAATTTAGTAAGCATTTTAAAGAACTTGCAACACAATTAGGTCAAATAAGTGTCAAATATTAGAAGTGTTACAAGAGAGTAATAAACAAAGAAAGGAGGAGAGATAAAGATGATAGTTGTTTGATAGGAAAGAAGGAGCAAACCACACCATAGCACCTGCCAGCCACCCACATTAATTGTCTTTCGAATCACGTGGGACTGTTGTTATCCACCACAGTTGTAGTAAGGTCAAAGGCTGTCAGTAAGGTGGAAATCTTTTTTGAACTTCAAATTCAGCAAGACTTCAGCCTACAAGTTATGCGTCTTTTGGACCTTTAGTGGTTTCTCATTTGCTTTTTTTTAAATTTTCAATGAAAGGCTCGAGGTGAAATACATCGTCTTTATAACAGTATTAACATGCTGAACAGACGTAAAGGTCCCCAACATCTAGCTCTCACTGGCAAAATTGGAGGCCAACGAGGCAGTGGTAGGCCCAGAGCAACCTACTTGGAGAACCTAAACAGATGGGTAACGGGGAAAGATATAAGGGTAATTTAGCTTTTTTTTTATGAGCATCTGAGCAAAGAAATGATTGGAGAACCATGATCGTCGATGCCTGCTGCAGTTATTATGGCATTTGATACTGATGATGATTATAATAGCTTATAGCCTTACCATACAGTCAGTCCAAATTTCAATCACTCACCGGCAGAAAAATGACCCTCATGCAATAAAGTTAGCTTTACACTGGTCTTGAATAATCTTTTTTTTTATTAAGCCAAAGCATGTCCCTGGACATAGCAATAAACAGAGAGAACACAACCAACTCTTAATCATCACATAACCTTTATTGCACATGTATTGATTAAAATAGATCAATAAATTAAAGATCACACTCTCAACTATAATCAATGGAATGAACATAATCATATATCATTAGTGGATACGAATCAACTTTCACCTCAAGTTCATGAGAAAAACATTTCCCTTCTGCAGTCATTTCATTACCATACAACAAACCTTTGATTAAAAACATGTTGTACATCATTACTTCCACAGCAAAATAAAACTTATGACTTGTAGCTGATGAGAACAAAATGGTGTTTGTTTTAGATTGGGAATGTTATTTATTTCAGGTTGTAAAAAAACATGTCCACTGTTAGGTCTCAAAGACTAAAATAGAAAATGGAATTCACATATCAAATTCTTTTGCATGTCGAAGGAAAAAATCAATTTCCATAGTACAATCTAAAACTGAGGATACTGTATGCAAAAAAGTTCTCAAGTCCTAAATTAATTAACAAAATGGTTAACGAAAAAACATAATATGTACTCGATGGGTAAATAATATGTAAGTAATATTACAATAAAACAAATAAAATGAGATTGGAAGAAGAAAACTATCTCAGCACAGGTGCTGTTGGTAGCAAGGCAAAACCATCGGCTACGAAAAAACATTGACTTTAAAGGAAATAAAAGGAGAATCAAAAGTGACAAGAGACATCATCAAACTATTATACTCTCCACTTATTTGGCAAAAAGAAAGAGCAAAAAAGATTCAGTCCATGATATTCTACTCAAATGAACACAACCAAGTGAGCCTATAAACACAAAAATGTCACAGCTTCACATCACAGATCTAAAAGGAATGTCAGAAGAACTGACCAAAAAAAAATTGCAAGACATTCTGAACCAATCTCCCTTTTCTTGCCGATACTGGAATGCAGAGAATGGACTTTTTAAATTTTGAAATTAAAAAAAAGAAGAAATAATTCACAAAACACATACTTTTGATTCAAACAGAAATCTCTGAAGAGCATTCTGTGCGTAGAAGGGTAAAAAACGCGCACGCTCGGGTCCATTGGGTTAAAACAAGTACACTTGCTTTCCATCAGGTTGACATCCAATGCGGGCGTTTCCAATTAGATTTTTTAGAAACATGGAAAATGTCGATTTGGGATATAAAATCCCTTACAAATGTCCACCTTAGTGCAGGACTTCTTGTCCACCTCTGCTACAATCTGACACTTGGCTTCTATTGTCAGACTCAGACAATTAAGTATGCCTTTCTCTGCCATCACGAAAAGTATCAGGTATCGATTAAAGTGTAGAGAGATGGATCGTATCTGCTCCTTGCTCGGTGTCGCAGCAAGAGAATTGAATAGCACACTGCTGATTAGCCCAACGACTTATATAAAACTGCTCTTACTCTTACATTAGATCACAATCAATGATCATAACGATATAATCAGCACTGGTCAAAGCAAGCCCCCCACCCCTCTAGTAATTCACACACCAGACAGCCCAACGCTTGCCACATTGTCTACCTTCGATCATACCTTGCCACATTGTCTACCTTCGATCATACCCCACCACCCAAATTTCCCCTTCACAGCACTAGATTCACGTTAGTTCTAGTCCCTTAATGCATACCACAGGTAATGTGTGATGAGGAATCTCGATACCAGCACTGTGCGGGAACGAGCCTAGTAACCCGATACTCCTGACGATGATGGGTGTGTTATTTTCCATCATGAATGCACGGCAATTTAAATTCCAGACAATTTGTACGGAAAATGTGATGAAGCATTTTGAGACGAGCTGTTCGACAAATCCTTTCAGGTGTTTGAGAAAACAGTGTTGCCAATACAAAGAAAATATAGCATTTCAGTTTGGGAAATGGCCTATTGTACCGGCTATCAGTGATATCGAAGTTTGCGTATTCATGTTATCTGTGCCCGTCATAAATCAAAAGACTCTAACGTAACACATTGTAAATCATTACATAATGCCTATTCTGTTTTCCACCACATGTATACTCACGCACAACCAGTTAAATTGATGGATACAATAAAAACATATTTCCAACCAAAAAAAAAGTGTATATTCTTTATACATCAGTACTTATGCACTTCGTGATGAAACAAAATGTGACACACAGACATTCTTACATTCCTGTTGCATTTCAAAGATTATGCAAAATAAAAGCAAACGAGGATAATCCCTTGAATGGGACAGCATTGAACAACTACAGATCATGTCACCAGTCACACATTTTACAACTCAGCAGACTCTTCAGATCTTGCTAAAGAAAACTTCCTGAAAATCAAATCAAAACATCTAAGACTTGTGGAAAGGACAATGAGATTGCAACAGGCCATGCAGTTGATACTGAGTATCAGTATGCTTACCAATTTTAAATACATAAACAGCTTGAGAGAACAATAAATACATCACATTACAACATCTCTTCCAGAAAACGACGGACTGTGTAGGCCAAAACTCCTACATTATAGAAGTGTTACAAACTTTTAGAAGCAAAAACCCCAAACTTGCAATGTATGGACCATACAATCAACATACAGTAAACAAAAAGTCACTCTCGGTCAAACTACATACAGCAATCATTCCACACTATCACAAGAGAAAGGGAGAATCCTGAAACATCATACAACGAGTGGTTCTGGTCTGATGTTGAGGGTAGGCATTAGTGACAAAAAAAATTCAGACCTCACCTTCAAATTTAAAATACTATCATCAAATACAAGTCGTCATCAAAACCCGATTCAACTGCAGTATCTAGGTAATTTCATATTCTAATTTAATAAGTCTCCCGTGAGAATGTTATCGCCTTGAGCACCCAATTCTTGTCCAATCATCTCATCGTCATCGTCTTCTTCGTCGTCGTCGTCCTCCCCGTCATTGAAATTGTTGGCCGTGTCATAGGTGAAGGTGCCTCTGGACAGGTCTACTTCGATGGGGAAGACGACCGCCGTCTTCATGACGTTGTGGCAGTCCGTGTGGTACTTGGCCATGGCCGTCACAAACTTCTGCAGCTGGAACACGATGTCTTGGACTGAAAAACAAAACAAACAAAAAAGGGTTTGATCTCAACGCCAGCCATTTTACTGTAATGATCGTCATAAGGTCCTGCTTGTTTGATTGAGTTGGGGTTTAGGGGGGGGGGTTACGTTTTAGTAAGAGTTCTACTACATTTACGACACAAAAATGTCATAGAAGTGCCGAAGTTCAGAGATATTACTGGAGAGTAACATACAAAGAAAAGAAGGAGAAAAATAAAAGGCGATAGATATTTGATAAGAAAGAAGGAGCAAACCACACCAGAGCACCCACCAACCACCCAACAAAAAGATCAGATCTTGACACAGATTACTTTACTGTGAATATTATTGGGTGGAGAGCCTTTAAAACTCCCCAAAACAATCCAAGCTCAGAACGCTAAACTGGGCATTTGAACCAGGGCCTTCCGTTCTGCAGTCTAGAATGAAACCAACTGAGTTGACGTTATGTCCTAAACCTTAGGCACCAAGCTCATGGAGCTCACACAGGGAAAAGAGCAGGAGAAAGAATAAACCGTATGGCCTCACTGATTTAGTATACTAACCATTTGAAAATTTCAAAATAAAAGTCTAATACACCTCAGTTGTTGTTTTTTTTGTTGTGGAAAGCATGTATTTATAATTCATAAAAGAGGATTGCTATGTCTTATGATAAGTATTACTCCTGAACGGGGGGGGGGGGAAGGGGTTACTTCCAGTGGCCAACTGGTAAGTGCAAAAAAGAAGCAGGATTTTATCTTGTGCACTAACAATTCAATAATTGTAACATGTTCACTTTTACTCCCGTCAAAAGGGTCAAATCAGATGGGCATCAACTGTTTAGGTCTTTCTCAAAGCTACAACAGAAATTACTTTAGCTATTGTATTATGACTGAGACAACAATTACCGTGCTTCTGATCCAACAGCTCCATTTTGACCAGGACGTCGGATCTCATCTTCGCAAACCTTGTGCGGGCCTCCTGCCGACATCTCAAGACCAGCCTAGGGATGTGAAACAGGGAAAGAGAAGATTTCTTTAGATATGGGTCCCTTTCTTAAACATTTTTATTCCAACTTTATAGATATTAACAACCTGTTTGACAAAATGATGAGCTGCAGCTTTTTTTTAATCCAAACTTTTATTGATCCTTAAAGGGAATATTTCTAATATACTTTTTGGGCTTTGTGTCATTTCCTCTTCCAACATTGCTTTTTTGTGTATGAGAGCCAAACCTAGAAAGACTAGCATGATGGGAATACCTAGAAGAAAAAATATTACATATTAAAATAGAAGTCAAAACGTATTAATCTCACGACTTCCATGATTCAACTTATTCTACAATGAAAAAAACCCAAAAAACGTTACTGGATGTATAACTATTCAAAGTTGTGAAAATGGAATTAAAACTGCCCACCGAGTTTAAACACACTTCATCAGAATTGCTGCAACCAACTGTGATGTACCAGAATAGCAGCTTATCTCAGGACCTGCCACCGTAAACTTGTACCAATAAATACTTTTTCTGTTGATTATTTACTGAAGAAGGCATTGGAGAAAGTTTAACAGAAAGGCCATTTTCAAATTTTTGAATGACATTTCCACATACCAATGTGTCAACAGCTAAATAAATCAGTCGCAATTTGAGTCAGTATTTCAGCTCGTTTATCTCGGGGTGGGGTTGGGGGGGGGGGGGGGGGAGGTCGCTGAACAGGTTAACTCCTTCACAAATGAGCTCTACTTTCTATGTACATCCTACTTTTTTAAAAAGTATATAGGTCTGTGGCCTTCACTTGCTTTGCCTGTTCTCAAGCATTTTCAACCATACTATTGTGAAACCATAAAACATCCCCTGATACAACAGGTTATTTGTTAGTGACACTTGGAGGGTTAACATTTTTCACCCTTTCAGGAAGCCAACCCTTTTGTGGATCCTGGAGAGGAGGGAGGAGCACCTATGACATTGTACCGCCTGCCATGATACCTACCTATTCCCCAATCAAGTAACCAAGTAACCGCTTTCCACCCACCCAGTGCACAATGAGCATAACTTCTGTCCCCACGTACCAGGATGCAGAACGGGTACATCAGTACTATTCTGGTGTCTCGATTTTTTAAAGTAATTTTTTTGGGGTAAGTGTTTTACGGCGCTCGCAACTGCATGAGGTCATATGGGCGCGCGGGACACACCTAATATTTTCAGTTGGTAGGAAATTTTCGAATTTTGCCCGGGAGGCGGCCGAAGCCTACTCTTATCGATTTTAGACCACCAAGGGATCTTTAACGTGCGCAACTTGCACACGGGCCCTCCGAGATTTTTCGCCCTTGTCCGAGAAGGCTAGGTATAGATCTTTCCTACCAGAAGATCAGGGGTGTAGCAGAAAGACAGCAGTAAGGAGGAGCCAAAGAGTAGCAGTAGAAAGGCTGCAGAAAGAGTCAGGAGCCTAGAGGAAGGGGAAAAGGAGGTGAGGGGGTGGGGGCAGAAAGTGGAAATGAAAGCAGACAACAGAACATTGCTAGAGAGCAGGAAAGGAGGTGAAAGGAGACAATTTTAGAGAAGAAAATTTTTCGGTCGCTACCCAGATTCGAACCCATGACCTTTGAATGAGAGGCCAACACTTTATCCTCTAGGCCACGAGAGCCCCCCTGTGTCTCGATGAAAATACCCTGATCCGTATGAAATTTTCAACACCTTGATAAAATTGAAGGGGACAATCGCATGTTCATCTAAACAGGAATTAGAATCAGAACTAAAACCATTAGATCTGACACATTCATCATCCGAATCTTCGTCAAGGCATCAATGTAAAGTAGCACTCATGCTAGGTCTACTCATCATTTTTTTTTTTTAATTCACTCCAATAGTAAACAAACTGATTTTTGCGCTCAAAGGCCACACAAACCATTTCAGAAAGAAAATTATACCTTAAACAAGTATGCATGTCTAAAGAGAAATCATTGCTACAGTATTTTTGTTGCAAGTACACTGTCGCCAATCAGGATCCCGTGGGGAACAGGAACGGCTTCTTACCATCGCCGATCGATGTCTTGTGGGGGGGCAAAGCGTTAGACACCAAGAGTTCATGGCAAGGCACCACTCCTTTTATCAGTGGCTTTTACAAACAACAAAGAAAAGGCAACCTAAACAGAATCCATCTCTTACCTGTACTCATAATTGCCAGTCTCCACTCTGTACAACGGCTCCTGCAACGCAGCATAGCTGTACTCCTCATCATCCATTTCTTTCACTTTCAAACAGTACGACTGGAAAGGAAAAAGAAAAGTTTGGATCTATTCCTTTAACATAAAACTTCAAAGCTGTAACATTCAACATTCCAAAGTCAATCCTTCTGACATTCCAAATTTCCTTGTCAATCCTTCCAACACCTTTACAATTATTTTTCCGCACCAAAATTTGAAATAACACACAAAGACATAAACAATTAATAGAATCAATATCGACATAACAATCACTGCTTATTCACACCTTCTTTCTTACAAATACCAACAAAAAGAAGACCAAGGGAAACTGTGTTTTACAGAGACCATTCAGTGCATTATAGGCTAAAACAGCACCTGGACATAGATGGCTGGTGCCTCTATAAATAAATCATTGATGGTCTGGTCAGTGCATTTTCCGCGTTCAAAACAAATAATACCAAACTCCTCAAAACAGGGTGTGTAGCTTACCAAATACTCAAACTTGGCATCTAAGTATTTTTTCACTGTCAGCCTCGTGTCCGGTACTGCTTTGTGCAAAAACGTGTTCAGATCGCTGATCATGGGCTTTACAGTCTTCAGCATCTTGATGGCAAACTTCTCCATGTTCCGATGGGCTTCTCCGAACTGAGAGAAGGCTTCACTGGCGGCAGGCTGGGGCTCCCTCACACCAATACCCGAAAACACCTCTCCAAAAGCTGAAGTGTAATACTTGTATCAGATACAAAATTAAATAATCGTATCAATATTCAATATACAGTCTGGCCGGAATAACTGTAAAAAGAATAAGGGGAATATTTGTATCAGATACAAACTAATAGAATCAAAAATAGGGGCCGGGATAACAATAGCATTTTGGCGAAGGACAATCGTGTTCCACATGTCCATTATTCGGGTTAACTGATTTTTTAAAAATTAAAGAGATATCAGTCGGAGAATGGCAAAGAGTATGAGCTATCTATGATTTCCAGTTTTCCGTGTTTGTGTTATCTGTGTCCAGCTGTATTCAGAGATAGCTTGGCATGAACAAGATAAATCGGAAAAGAAATGATAGTAAGGTATGGGGAAATAAAAAGAAAGAACAATTTCTACTTTTCAGAATTCTGAAAACTTCAGGAAAAAATGGTATACATATTAAAAGCAGCAAAACAGACAATTCCATCTTTAAGAACAGGTATCTAAGAAAAGATGCAGCAGATCACATTTTTTTAAAAAGTGAAACTGATGATATGATATATGCCACATTTTATCACTGTAAAAACAAAAATGATTGAACTCCACTTGATCATAATTTACAGGGTGAGAAAAAAAATTGAAGAGAGACTCATTTTGAAAAATGTTTTGTTTTTGTTTTTTTGTAACAGCCACAATCAGCACCTAGTTATTACAAATAAGGCATTTTTATGGAAATATACAATACAAAGTCATAGGAGACATACAGTAAAATCTCAGTGTAACATACTCATACTCCCTTCATACCCAAGAATTTTAACGTCTTAGCCGAGGTATACATTAGCCAAAAAGAGTACAAATATTAATTAAATAGGAATTGTTGGAGCTTCAGAAGTGAATATTACAGCCAAAAGTACATTTTAAGCCATGTACATTACATCAACATTTTACTGTATATGAAAAAAATTTATACATATTTCATGATGAACGAATTCACATGAACGATACAAAGTCCATTGCTGAGATCTACGTTTGTAAATACAAGGTAAAGATGTTCATTCAAGAGAGATTCAAACAAAACCATAAATTCTTTGGCATTAGTAAAAAATCTATGAATGAACAACTGTGCAAGCTATAACTATATCTCGTAAACCCTCCCCCCCATTAATCGGTAGGGAAAATGTCAGAGAACCCGTTTGGGAGAGTACTAACATCAACATAGCAGTGAAGAGGTTAAGAAAATAAAAGAAGAAAAGGGTCCCGGTGCTCCTTACCTTTGTGAGACTGAGACAAATCAAATATCGCTTTCAAAAGTTTCCGAGTTTGCACAATCAGTCCTCCGTACATATTGGCTGTTCGCTCCATTTCCTCCAGTTTTTTCAGCAAACCATCTGTAAAATATAAAGAATACATGTTATAGTTCAGAGACTATTTCAGGCTTGCCAACTTTTGCTAAACCAAGTCAGGGACACTAAACTTACACCATCAGATTACATATTTTACGCATTATCTTTTTGTGCGAAAAAAAATCACAGTGAAACTGCGACTAGTTTTTTTCTATAAATTGGTATTCAAATTTCACAAGAACGCCTTTTTTAAAGGGTTACGTTGACAAAACCCCTTTTTAACTCGAAACTGCTGTGAATAAGAAAAAGGCGTTTCGTCAGCGTACTGCAGAACAGTCGCAATCATGACGAGCAGAAGGAACTGATCAAACCAGAATGTCCACCACCAACCAATCCTCCCTCTCTTTGTACTCAAACAATGACAGGAACAAAACCTTTAGCAAAGAGTGTCAAAGCACACATTAGCAGCGTCGGTGGTCTAGTGCTCAACCAAAAGGGGCCCTACTTTGTGTCTTTCGGAAAGGCACATTATATGAAATTTCCTTGCTTCACCCAGGTAGGAATGGGTCCCCGGCTTTTGACAGCGAAAGATCTTGTCAGTCTGTTAGTGTTTGAGTGCTTAATCGGCCACTTGCACTATATTATGCTTCCCATGAACCCAAGAATCTTTCTTTTTAGTTTTCGTAAGAGTTTTACGGAACTTGCAACACAATAAGGTCATATAAGTGCCGAAGATTAGAGGTGTTACAAGAGAGCAACAAACACAAAAAAAGGAGGGGAGATAAGGACGATAGATGTTTGATAGGAAAGAAGGAGCAAACCATACCTGAGCACCCGCCAACCACCTACCAAGAATCTCTCTGAATGTCCTAGGGTCTGCTGGGGTGATAATAATTGTAAAGGACATAGAGCATGCTGTATAGAATGGGTATATGCTATATATATAAACGTAATGATTTATCACCACATTTTCCCCTCCAGCTACATACCATTACACAGGATTGCTCTGCTGAGGCCCAAGGCATCTGCTGTGTTGGAGTTCATATTTTCCACCACTCTGTGCTTCACTTTTTTCAAAACTGGAGGAGGAAAATAGGTACAAATTTAGAAGGTATCAGGCACATTCTCATGACAGCAAGGTATATGCGAAATAAGCTATCGTAAAAGCAAAAGAAAAAGAATAAGAAGATCCTAAATTCTAAAACTATGAAGAATGAGCATAATTTCTATTCTACACATTACTCTGTAAGATGACAAATGAAATGGAAATTCAAAGCTCATTTCAAAGACATTATTCAGATATAACAGGCTGGATCAAAAAAAGAAAAAACGTCAGAAAACTGTTTTATGCAACAAATATCCGAACATATTAATTGTACAACATATGACACTATATAGACCATTTCTCAAATCAAATGAGTTGAAATGGCAGTCTTACTGTAAGCCAATCTTCATTACTCAGTGTAAATTTTTACCTCAATACTATTATATTATATGATTACAAATGCCTGAATCAGACTGGTGCTTGGGATAGAGAAGCAAACAAGGCTTCAGCAATCAGGGGGAAATGCTTGCAAAGAGTCTACAAAGAAGCTGAGGAAAAACTAATAAGAATGCTGAACTTTCTAGTGTCATTAGTATTGCAAGAAAAGATGACAATTTTCATTCTTTATTTGATCATCATTATTTTTATACAGGAGAAGTTAAAAAAGATGTAATTTCAAAAGAATTTGATCTCTGGTTTCAGACAACATGCCAAATCTGAATAACCGTAACCTTCTTCTCCTCAAGCTAAGAACAATATGAAAGTAACAATATGAGTAACGATGCGGTGGAATCAGGCGCTTGTCAATTTTGGGGGATGTGGAGTTATTGGTATCATCTGAAAGCTGATTCATTTGCCTTGCTTCTAAAGAAATAAATATATCCATTTATCTTGAATAGAACTTAAGATATTTGCGATTGAAGGAAGTGGGGTCACCCGGTTTCAATAGTGAAATTAGCGAAAAAATGGCCGCCAAAGTTTGATAACTCCAATAGCTAAAGAGTCTTTGAAAACTGAAAAATGACACAGTATGGCCTTTAATCAATGTTTTTAAAGTATAAATTCACATGAAAATGTGTTTTTATATTGACATAAAAGACTTAAAAAGAGGTTCATTCGATAAAAATTTCCAATCTGGCGGAAAATACCTATTTCTCCGATCTGTTTATTTTGACGAACGCCTGATTTCACCATGCCGCCTCCCATATTGTAAATGGAATTATTTAAGGTCAAGGTAGAAGTCCCAACAAAGACACATGATAACTCACTGATGTCCAGAGATTTTCCTTGTTTAGGGTCAGCATGCAGTTTGTTGTAGTTGATTGTAACTTCAGCCTGCAAACAAACAGTAGTGAAAGAAACAAGAACCAGTGAGTCACAGACAAGAACCAGTGGGTCACAGAGCCAGCAAAGACCAGCAAATCGATAGAAATACTACCTGACTTGTAGTCTTCAGGTTACAGGTTCAGGAGTACCAAGGATCAGCTTAGCCCAACATTGCGTCCTTGGGAAGGACACTTTATGTGAAATTTCCTCGCTACACCCAGGTAGGAATAGGTACCCAGCAATAGAAAGCTACATATCTTCTTGTCAGTATGCAAGTCTTGTAGTGCCTGTAAAATGACAGCTTGCACTGTATACTTCACAGTTGTTGAGATTGTCTCAGAATACTATCAGGTCTGCTGAGGTAACAATAAAGATTGTGAAAGAAGGTCATATCAGTGACAGCCTCCAACCACCAGAACATCATAGAGCCAGTAAAGATAAAGTGTTTACACTGAATGCTCACTGAACGCTAGCAACCACAAACAAATCTTAACAAGCATAAATTGTAAATAATTCTTTTCCCACACATGATCAATACACTAATTTTCATCATTATAACTCAATCAGTACAAAAAGAAAAAAGTGGTATGTTCTGAATTAGGTTCATCAGTAACTGAAAGAAGATTGATTGAATTACTAAAGAGTTAACAATAGATTTAACGGATTTTCTAGAAACATTGCCTTTATGAACATGTCTTTCCCATCATTCAATGTCCTTGAAAGCCTGATTTCTTTCAGAAATATTCTATTATACATTCTACTCACAGAATTGTCAAATGAATTAACTGATGGCAAGAAAACACGACCCACCAGCTGCATCCTCTAAACGTTACTCAGATACTGCAAATGTTTTACACTTCAATAGACACAGGTAAGATAATCTAGAAGGTGGGCTGCTTCTACTCTGCATGTCAGGGTCAACATCTCGCGACCTCAGTGCTTTCTTGTTGTATCTCCATTTTTTAAAACAGTGAAAATGTGACATCTTCTAAAGCTCACTCTTTGTTATGGACTGTTTTCACTGTTATTAAACGTGGAGATACGACAAGAAAGTGCTGGGGTGCGATGTGTTGAGTGAAATACAGCATCCCAGTAAACACACTAGAATACTTGATAAAATAACTTTCCCACTCAGGAATTGAAATCAGTCCTTCGGAGTATAACACTAAAGGGTGCGCCACAGGCTTTAATACATTATTTTAACTTCTTCAATAGGAGGGAATAGAAATCAGAAAAGTAAAGTTACCCCGCCCCCTCCCTCCCTATTTCAGACATGCCTGACCTTGTGCACAGATCTTATTATCTAAGATCACTGTGGTTTGCAGATATCTCTTAAAGGAACAGAGAACGGTGAGCCATGATCATCAAGATGTGCACAGACATGGGGGCAGGGGGGGTGAAAAAATGGTGAAATAGTATAGGTTAATAAACGCCCCTATCAACACTGTTGGTTAGGTGATTTAAGAGGTGGGACCTCCGAGTTTAACATCCATCTCCAAAAGGACAGAGCCAAGTGGGTCATTTGTATTGAGTGCCTTTCCCAAGGACACAACATCAGACCGAGCTGAGGCTCGAACCCCCGAACCTGCAATCTCACAATTACGAGTTCAGTAGCCTAACCACTTGGCCACCAACTCCACTGAGGGGAGGTGGGGTTGCACTTAACCTTAACCACAAAAACACGCAAGACTGCACAAACGCCTTCCTCCATCCCTCCCTCTCCCTCTCTCCCTCACCTTTATGGACTGTATCATCCTGGCGACCTCCACCTTGGTGCGACCCTTGACCGACTGCCCGTTGACCCCGACGATCTCGTCGCCAGCTGCCAGCGAGCCCTCCTTGGCCGCTGGCGTGTTGTCGAAGACCTGGACCACATACAGGCACGGACACAGGGGGGCGCCACCACCGATGCTGATGCCGATGAGGTTCTGGGTGTCTTTCTTGAGGACCACATGACCAGAGGTCACTGTCATGCCCCTGGGGATAACAGAAGAAAAAGAAATTCATATTTGAATTTGTTTTGGCAGTCCTAAGAGTTTGGCGGCACTTGCAACACAGTTTAGTTTCAGTAAGAGTTTTACGGCACTTGCAACACAATAAGGTCATTTTAGTGCCAAAGATTAGAGGTGTTACAAGAGAGTAACAAACACAAAAAGAAGGAAGGGAGATCAAGACTATAGATGTTTGATAGGAAAGAAGAAGCAAACCACACCAGAGCACCCGCCAACCACCCATGCAACAGTTAGGTCTCACAACTGCCAAAGATTAGAGGTGTTACAAGAGAGTAACAAACACTTACTAAAAAAGAAGGAGAAGAGATAAGGATGATAGATGTTTGATAGGAAAGAAGGAGCAAACCACACCAAAGACCCCGCCAACCACCCACAATCTCAGTTTTTTTAGGGGTCAAAGGAAGTCGGGTCATTTTTTTTCTTTTTTCTTTTGTTTTGTTTTTTTTCAATTAAAAAGAAAAGAACATCACCACAATACTGATCATTAAGAACAAGAAAGAAGTAAAACAGACAAAAAAACAACAGAGGGAGAGAAAAATAAAATGGACCTACTAGTGGCTCCCTCTTACCACTAGAGAAACGGTCGGAATGTATTGGTGTTTGTTTTTTGTTGGGGGTCGTTTTTTTTGTTTTGGGGTTTCTTGTTGTTTTTTGGGTGGGGTTGTTTGTTTTTTTTTGTTTTGTTTTTTTTTGGGGGGGGGTTATATCATATTTAACATCATTAACAAAAATCAAGAAGCCAAAGAATGCCCTGAAATACAGGCCGATTCTGAGCAGAAAAAAAAGGCCCATTGGCACATTCACTGTCATTCAGAGCAGGGACAAAACAAACGAGACAGACAGTAATAATAGAGGTTAAGAAAAGAAGTAGAACCTACGCAGTGGCTCCCTCCAACTACCCGCAAAACAGAGTCAGAATGGATACATTAAAATTTATACATATAGAAATATCACTGGATACAAAGTTCATTTTTATTTAAAAGTTCTTTTTCAAGGGTCGAGAAATATACGAGCCAGGCTTGTTTCAGCTATAATACACATCCAGTCATCATCATCATCCAGTACCAGATCTGCGACAGACATCGGCGATTATGGTTCTCCATTCATTCCTTTGCTCGGATGCTCTCAAAAAAGCTATGTTTCCCTGATCTTTCCCTGTTACCTATTTGTTTAGGTTCCCTTAGTATGTTGTTCTGGGCCTTCCCCTGCCTCGCTTGCCCTCAATCCAGTCATAACACTCAAAATTTGCACAAAAAAGTAACTCTGCAGCAACATATGGTAATTGTAATCGTTTTACATCGACACAGTTCAGATCATTTGGAGCAACATGAAGAATGGGGAGAATTTGTTTGAATAAGGAAACGCAGGCTGACAGAATGACGGCAATTTATTTTTTTCGACAGAATAAAAAGCAAGCCAGACAGACAGACACAACAGCAGGAAAGAACAGAAGTGGGACCTAACACTAACATTGGCACCCCCCTCCCCCAACCACCTGCACAACGTGGAAAAGTCCTCGAAACACTTAGCCTACTTATACTGGTCACCATACCTGGAACCAAACCTCAAGCTCTTAGTTAGTTTTAGTAGAGATTTTACGGCGCTCGCAACTGCATGAGGTCATATGAGCGGAGAGGGAGATAAGGACGATAGATGTTTGATAGGAAAGAAGAAGCAAACCACACCAGAGCACCCACCAACCACCCACTAAATCTCAAGCTCTGTTGGTGGGTCAAAGCAAAGGACGGTATCAGAATACTTGTTAACGTTTGAGTAAAGAGAAGTGGGTGGTTGGCAGGTACTCTGTGTGGTTTGCTCCTTCTTTCCTATCATCCTGATCTCTCCTACATTTTTTTCTTTTTTCTTTTTTTTTTTTGGGGGGGGGGAGGGGGTATTTGTTACTCTCTTATAACTCTTCTAATCTTCGGCACTTATATGACCTTATTGAGTAGCAGGTACCTAAAACTCGTACTAAAACTAGATGAGTAAAGAGAAGCACATTGATACAAGAATGGTACGGCGCATACACAGAAACAACACAACTAATTGCTTGTTTATTTGAGTAAACAAGCACATCGACGCAATAACGGGCATTAATTAATGCTGAGGCAAAGTAAGACAGGCAGGCAGACAGACAGAGACAACAGTAGAGGGAAAGTAAAGAAATAGGACCTACCAGTGGCGCCCTCCACCCTCCCGCCAACCCAAGAAAAGAGAAGCACATCGAGATAATAATGACTATTTAGTGCATGCAGGGAAAGGGTGAGGCAGACAGACAGGCAGGACACGAGTAAACAGAAGCACGTCGACATAATAATAGCTATTAAGCGCAGCAGGGAAAGGCTAACTTTTTGGGCAGATAGACAGAAACAACAGAGGGAGAAATAAGAAGCATAATATGGCGTCCCAGTGGAGCATCC
>NW_004797683.1:281503-282690 GCF_000002075.1 Aplysia californica
ACACACACACACACACACACACACACACACACACACACACACACACACACATACACACACAAATAATAAGGAAAGAGCTCGGAGAGCTTCAGACATAGTTTAGCAGGAAAACAACAGTTTGAGCTCAACTTTAGTAAGAAAAGCGCAATAAAACGGATATTTATTCCGTTCCGGGAAACATGTACAGGGCAAAAACAACAGGGGTGGGGTCGGATGATGAAAAAAATAAAATAATACCAACTTGTGACGCCCTCTTATAACCACACGCCGGCATATGATAAGACAAGGCAGAGGCAGAAGCCATAAAAAGAGCGGGGAGGAGGAGGATGGGAACATACCAGACGGAAGAAATCTTACAATTACAACCATGACATGACAATAGCAATCTCCTCAGCAGTGGCGTGGCGTCACTCCCAAATATGTACAACAACACCGTCTCCAGTATATTATGCAAAGCATGGTTTGGTTGTTTTGTTTTGGTTGGGTTTGTTTAAAAATATTTCTTGTTTTGCGTGTGTGCGTGTGTGGGTTTTTGTGTGTTTTTTTTGTTTGTTTGTTTTTTTGGGGGGGGGGGTGTTGGGTTGCTGTTGTTTTGTTTGGGGTTTTGTTTTCTTTAGGATCAATTCAACCCCTGTGGGAACGCCGTCATTTCTTGTGTAGGCAAAAACACTTAACGTGGACCCCATGTTTACAATGAACAAAAGGTCAGACAGTTCAGGCGGTTATAAACATTCAAGTCAGTCTGAAGTGGAACTTAAACCCAGTGCACACTGCCAATCGAATTCAGTCGAATCGAATCGGGGCCAGAGACTTAACTCCACGAAGGGGCAAAGAAGCAACCATCGTGGCACAATCAGGCCGTATTCAACTTGTGACTTTTAAAACTAAACACGTTTGTTATTGAAGGTTGCGTGCGTCAAACGATTGGAAGTGTACAGAGGTCATAACATACAATACATTGTTTTTTCTGAGCGAAACGCGTTAATGGACAGTGCAGATTTGGAAATGATGACACTGATAGATCTAGAAATCCATCAACATGTCCCGTGCCTGTAGGATTCTTTTCTTTTTATTTATTTATTTTTTTTTGGTAAGTGTTTTACGGCGCTCGCAACTGCATAAGGTCATATGAGCGCGCGGGACACACCTAATATTTTCAGTTGGTAGGAAATTTGAATTTTGCCCGG
>NW_004797683.1:284461-286987 GCF_000002075.1 Aplysia californica
GTTCTCCTTTTGGGGGATGGGGTGGGATGTGTTTTTATGGGGAAGAGGATTGCTTTGATTTTTGGTTTCAGTTGACTTTGTGTGTGTGTGTGTGTGTGTTCAGATCAAGGGCAAACGATGACACACTTGCGCAGCCAAGCGTAATAAGGTAAATATTGCGTTGCTTGGAGTGATACGAAACCCTTCCTCGTCGTTTCATCACCCTTGGCATGTCGGTTGCTCGTGAAAGACACGCAAGACAAGCACCCCCCCCCCCCCAAAAAAAAAAAAAAAAAAAAAAAACAACCTTAAATGCGCATACATTAAACAAGTTCAGCTTGGTAGGAATTAATTTTGAATTCTGCCCGGGTGGCGACTGAAGCCCACTCTTATCGATTTTAGAACCACCAAGTGATCTTTAACGTGCCCAACTTTACACAGCATCTCCAAGATTGGCAGGGTCTTTACCAATGAGTAAATCGATGTTTATTTGAGAGAGAGAGGCCCATCGACATAGTACCAGTCATTTTGTACAGAAAGACAGACATACATGGTTTTTAAAAGTTTTAGTAAGTGTTTTACGGCACTTGCAACACAATAAGACCATAATAATATAAGTGCCGAAGATTAGTGGTGTCACAAGAGAATAACCAAAAAAAAAAGGAGGAGAGATATAAGGACGACAGATTATTTGATAGGAAAGAAGAAGCAATCAAACCACACCAGTTTACGGCACTTGCAACACAGTACATGTAAGATCATTATAAGTGCCGAAAATAAGGTACAAGAGAGTAACAAACACAAAAAAGGAGGAGAGTTAAGGACGATAGATGTTTGATAGGAAAGAAGAAGCAAACCATTCGAGACTAGGCTTTCTCACGCAAACCACCCACGCACTTACAGACAGACAGACAGACAGACAGACAACATGACATAACAGAAAGAGGGGGGGGGCAGGAGATAAAAGAGGTAATACGTAACAGTGGCGTCCCTCAACCATCCGCGACAGTAGAAAGGCATGAAAGCGTTTCAGAAAACCTATGTAAAAGAATTACTCTCCTATTGAGACTCAAACCAGAGTCGTTTAAAACATAGGCTACAGCCTGGTATAATACTTTCAGAGCTGGCAGCGTGACTTGCTTGTTTTGTTTGTATGTTTGAGTACAGAGCAGCACATTCAGACAACAATAGTCACATTTCGTGCTAGGAAAAAGTAAGACTGACAGACAGACAGAAACAGTAGAGGAGCGAAAGCAAAGAAGTAGGACCTGTAACCAGGGGAACCCTCCAACCACCCGCTGCGTGATATGCGTGAGTTTAAATACGCACCTATCAAAACTATTATTAGTATTAGGCTACTTTATATGAGGCGGGACCCCCAAACCCAACGTCCCTCCCCGATTGGACAAAGCCAGATGGGTTGAGAGTCTCAAAAACTCCACAAAACGAGCAGAGTTCAAGAACGTCCAGTTTGGAATTCAAGCCAAGGTCATCGAATCCGCTCTATAGTCCAGCATGATACCACCTAAACTATCGGAACGCCCCAATTTGGGAATTCGATGACAAAGAACTATTAGAATGACGTCGAGACGAGAAAAATCGAAAACTCGATTTCGCTCATAGTTGTACCTTGCGCACATCCCACTAGCAGAAGTCACGTTTTTTCAACCTGACCTTCATCAGACGACCTTGAGTCTAACGGTAACTTTCTTTTCTTGATTGCGTAAGCCAGTGCTTTGGTCACACAAAAAAACCCAAAAGAAAACAGAAAAAAAGGAAATTTATTCAGGTAGCAGAGTCTGCTTTAAATGCAAAGCATTAAATTATCAAGGCTATGCATGGAAGAGAGCCAGAACTTGGGCAGGGGCCCCAACGAAAGAGCCACCAAAAACTTTTTTTTTTCGGTCAAGAGGAGGATAGAAGCAAAATGCTATTTCATGCAAACCTGTAGCTATTTGATATGGTAAAGCGAGACTGCACGTTTACCCTTGAATCAAGTAGCCAACGGTTTTAGTAAGAGTTAACAAGCAATTTCAACGCAATTCGGTCACACTGTAAGTGCCAAAATGTTAGAGGTTTTACAAGTGAGTTACATACAAAGAAAAGAAGAAGAAAGAAGTTTAGTTTCAGTAAGTTTTACGGCAATTGCAACATAATTCGGTCATACGTGTATTATCATAAGTGCCGAATATTAGAGGTGTTACAAATGAGTAACATACACACACAAAAAAGAAGAAGAAGAAAGATATATAGGACGACGATAGATGTTTGACAAGAAAGAAGGAGCAAACCACACGTAGCCGGAGCACCCGCCAGCCGCCCACTCGTCACTCTGTCTTCACGAAACAATAACGCATCATGTACTATTAAGTCATTGTGGCGTCGGTGGCCTAGTGGTTAGGCTCTCGGACTCGCAACCGTAAGGTCGTGGGTTCGAATCCTGTCAGGGACCTGACGTTGTGTCCTTGGGAAAGGCACTTTACACGAATTTTCCTCACTTCACCCAGGTGGGAATGGGTACCCAGCTATAGACAGTGAAAGATCTTG
>NW_004797683.1:287893-307006 GCF_000002075.1 Aplysia californica
ACACACACACACACACACACACACACACACACACACACACACACACAGTACGCAGGGTTCAAGCCTGTCAGTGTAATCAATTACCTTATCACGCCAAAAAGCATACAACCGACAAACCCAGAGCTCAACTAACAGCAATAAGAATGAGATTACGTTGGCGTGCCATTTTCTCATCACACCAAATTTGAAGCAATTATTACTTTGAATAAAGAGATGTGCCGAACATCCCAGTTCCAAATGGGAGTTACAGCACCTCTTTACTAGTCTTTACGTCATTCAGCTGTATGCAAATCCAACTAACTCATGTAAACTTGTAATCTGTTTTGTTTTGTTTTTTTCCTGTCTTTCTTCAGTTGACCCCCCCCCCCCTTCTTTTTCCCCTTACAAAAGAGTTTTTTAAAAAGGAAAAAAAGCAACCACTTAACATAAGAAATAAACGATACAAAACTACTACATTCAATTAACTCCTACATACATTAGACGGGTGTTAAACCTGACGGTCAAAGATTAGAATTTTTTTTTTATTTAAAAGCTGTGGCTTTAAACTCGCCATAATACAACTCAACCGTGTACGAGCAAAGATTTTTTTAAGTAAAAGTTTTATTGCGCTCGCAACTGAATACGTTCATATGAGCGCCAGAAGATTAGAGGTGTTACAAGAGAGTAACAAACATAAAATTGAAGAGGGGGAGATAAGGACGATAGACGTTTGATAGGAAGGAAAAAGCAAACCACACCAGAGCACCCGCCAACCACCCACGAGCAAAGATTAAGGAGAGGCAGCGAACGAAGGAGAGAAAAGTGAGAACCCAGGGAGATTATATTATTTATTAGCAACTCCAACACTCTCTTTCTAAGACAGTAATAAGATATGCTGGGATATTCCACGACAACCGACGGGACAGAAAACATACATCATTAATCCCCCGTCAGTTTTCCGAAACTAAACACGTTACAGAATTTGCATAAAGTACTTTTTTTTCAAATGACTTCATTTAATATGATTCTTTATATTATGTCTTTCAAATGGTATGACCATTTAAGGTTCAAATAAATTAATTGATATTGAATTGCAATGTTATCACTGTAATACGGGGTGCCCATTGGGGGATCAGGTCGGGTCGGGTCGGGCCGGGTCGGGTCGGGTCGGGTTGCTAGCCAGATTGAGAGCTATCGTGGCACAGGCCGATCGCACCCGACTCGTGCCTCAAAAACAAACGCATGCGTTTTCAGGCGACGAGTCGGGCCATCCTCCCGACCCTACCCGACCCCATCAGAAATGGGCACACCCGGCAAAAGAACTTACAAGGTACATGGCACTTATATAACCTTAGTGTGTTGCAAGTGCCGTAAAACACTTACTAAAACTAAACACCAGTTACCGTGGAATAGGCCTGCTCCACGAACATCCAAGTCACAATTATTATACATTGTTAATCCCCTATAACAACAGCTGCGTGCCATCCTTGCCTCTTTATACAAATTATGTTTAGTTTAGTTTAGTTTGGTTTTACTAAGAGTTTTCCGGCACTTGCAACACAAAAGTCGGTCAAGAGGTGGATAGATAGAAGCAAAATGCTATTACTACATGCATATCGGTAGCTGCTACGGCAGAGAGAGAAAACGACTGCAACGTTACCCTTGAACTCTTATCGTGCATACATGTGCATACATTGGTCGCAATTCGTCGACGCTTAGTTTTACTTTTCGCACGAGTTTTCCGGCATTTGCAACACAAATAGGTCAAATAAGTGCCAAAGATGAGAGTTGTTATTAGATAGTAACATACACACCAAAGGGGGGAAAATAAGGACGACAGGTGTTTGACAGGAAAGAAGAAGCAAACCACACCAGAGGGGTCACACGCCAACCACCCGCAGTCAGTGAAAGAGCTTTTTTTTTAATGGGCAGATCCGATATTTACTTATGCACCAAAAACATCAAAGTCACCATTATAACACGCTTCGAACAACATGTGTTAGCCACTCTGGCCGACAAATTGAAAGAGGGACGAGAAGCGAAGTAAGATTGATAAACAAATCTGCCCTCACTTTTTAAAGGTAAATAAAACTTCATATTATATACTGTACTTTTTAAAATCACGGGAGAAATATCCAGTTTATGACCACCATCGATAACGCCCGAGGTCACCTGCGGGACGACAATCGAACCACATTCCTGGGTGACTACAAATTCCGGTGCTAACCGGATGAAACGGGTCAAATCAACAGACGTCGGAGACTCGTGACTGGTCCCTCAAGGCCACTACTATCGCACTATCGTAGCCCCGAGTTGTTGGAGTAGGCAACTGTTCTCTCGAGCTTCATAGAGGAAATTGCATCAACTTGGAGCGAGATAATAAAATCACGTTATCTTTGCTCGCCAGCATAATACATGTGTACTGCCATTGCAAACAGTTGAGCTATCCATGCAAAAGGCTTGATCGTCAAAGTCAAAGGTAACGTCCTCAACTTAGTTTAGAGTTTAGTACCAGTCAGTAAGACTTTTACGGCACTTTCGATACAAATAGGTCATATAAGTGCCAGAGATTAAAGGTGACAAGAGAGTAAGAAAAGCTCCCCCCCCCCCCCCCCCCCCCAAAGAGATATAAGGACGATACATCCTTAATAGGAAAGCAGAGGCAATTCGCACCAAAGCATCTCAAGTTAGCGGATACAAAATCATACTTTTGTTTGTTTTAGTAGAGGTTTTACGGCGCTCGCAACTGCATAAGGTCAAATGAGCGCCAAGTGGTGGATGTCAACAGTGAAGTCCTTACAGGGAATCGGGCTTACTCTGTTCGCCTATCTAGCTTCAACAGCACAAAGTCCCAGTGTCAATAGTAGAAGGAGAGGACAGTTTTCCCATCCAAACGATTATATTATAATGTCCACAAGGGAAATTCGTCAAAACTTCAGAAAACAGGGGAAAAAGCACTGTTCTCGGCAAAAACGTCAACAAATCAAGAAGGGTACGCGCACAGGACCACTGAAAATAAACCAACAATAAAATTGCACAAAGCTGTACCCTAAAAGTATCACCAAAATCTAAGTTCTACAAGTTATTCCGATTTTCTTTTTATTTACAAGGCTGAATACGCTTAAATGTACTCATATATCTATTTATCTTATTTATTTATTTATGTATTCACTCGCCTATTCATTAATTAACTAATTCATTCATTCATTCACTCATTGATTTACTTGGGGGGGGGGGGGGGGTTGCTGTTGTTGTTTTTGTATATTAGGCTCCCCGTGACCGCTATCCGGTATCATTTTGACAACAACGGAAAACGCCCTCACTAAATACACGTCACAACAGCGGGTTGTACATCTTAAATTTTGTCCCCACGCCGGCCTACAGGAATACAGGAACGCCCGATATCAACGAACAGAATAACAACAACTAGTGTACATGTAGTTTTCGCAATTGTTTTTACAGTTTTACTCAATACAATTATGTCATATAAGAACACGTACCGAAGATCAGAGGTGTTAAAAAGGCTGTGAAAAATTTGACATGAGAATAACTCCAATAAACAAATAAAAAAAACACAAGTCACAAAAGTTAGCCGTAATCATAGTCCCCTTAACATTCATGTGAATGCAAGTGACAAACAACTAAAACATGTCAAGGAGTTATAATATCTTGGAAACATTTTTTTTTCAATGGGTCCATAGAGAAAGGGCAGGAAATAAAAACTCAAAAAGCCAACACCGTCATCTATCAGCTCGTATTCCTATCTCACACAAACTTCTCTCTCCATGGACTCTAGAGAGACATTTTACTCTAATGTTTATACCTACATTGTGACACCAGCGCCAAACCTGACCCCATGAAAGCAAAATCGTCGTTTTCGAGATGAAATTAAATGTCTCCGCAAAACACTAAACATTGTAAGAAGAGACAGGAAGAGAAATGACGATGTAAGAGAAACTGTTGACACAAAATCTTGTCTGCGTTTCATTTTTTTTTTAACCCAGAAAATAAAATGGTATTGGTATGGTCACCTATTACGAATGTCACTTTGTACCTAGTCAGCCAGCTTCGAGAGCCTATAACACCAAGTAATACATGTATACGCAAGCTACAAAGGAAGAGGCAGGCCACGCAAAGAGGGAGTCAAAGGAACCCTGAGAAACTACGTCATCTCAATTAAAAGAGCTACAGAGTTGACCTACCATAGAAAACAGCATCCTCCCTTGACGCTCAACGGTCAACGGCAATAGGGGGTGAAATTGAAATAGTAAAAGTACTAGAGAGTAACATACAACCAAAAAAAAAAAAGAAAAGAGAGAAAAGGGCAATGAATGTTTGACATGAAAGAAGGAGCAAACTACACCATAGCACATGAAAGAAGGAGCAAACTACACCATAGCACCCGCCAACCACCCACAACGACAACAACAGTTCATTCACTTTTAACAACCACGAGTCACAAGTAGGCCTATGTTTTGTGCAGTCGGTACATGTTCATGTATAACAAACACTACACAGTCACACCACATGCGTCCATCCCAACCGGCTGTTCGTGTTGCCCCAGTTTATCGTACGGGGATAGCGGCACGTCGTTTCCTTTCGAGCGCCGTGTTCTTTTAGTTGTAGGTTGGGTTTTTTTTCCCGGCTTTTAAAAACATTTTTTTCTCCGTTCCTGTTTACGTGGATCCTGGATGTGGACTAGGGATGGGTTTAAGAAGGTTAGAAGGGCATTCTGTGCTTCAAACAAGCCGGGCCGATGAGTGCATTTGGATAGTTTATGAGCAATGCCAATTTTCACCGGCAAAGATATATTACACACATTCTTCTTTTGTTTTAGTAAGCATTTTACGGCACTTGCAACAGAATTAGGTCACATAAGTGCCGGAGATAAGAGGTGTTACAAGAGAGTAACAAACACAGAAAAAAGGGGGGAGAGATACGGACGACAGATGTTTGATAAGGAAGAAGGTGAGAATCACATCGGAGCACCCGCCAAACACCCACACGCAAATTCTGCGGTCAAACAAAAGAAGAAGGGACTCCAACCATTCAATACTTCAGCACGTTCCTTTTCCCAGTGTGACTTCTATCTGCTCGATACGAAAAACACACAACAACCTACAAACAAGCAAGCAAGCACAACTACTTTTTTTAGTAGAGGTTTTACGGCGCTCGCAACTGCATAAGGTCATGAGTGCCAGATAACTAGAGGTGTTACAAGAGAGTAACAAACAAAAAAGAAAAAGGGGAGATAAGGACAATAGATGTTTGGTAGGAAAGAAGAAGCAAACCACACCAGAGAACCCGCCAACCTCCCACAACTACTGACTTACGTTCGTCTGAGTCTGAGTAAAGAGTTGAACACCAACACTGTAATGGTCATTTAAAGATGAAAAAAAGGTAAGACAGGCGGTTGGGTGCGGAGGCGTGGTTTGCTGTTTCTTTCCACTAAAACATAATAATAATGTCCGTATCTCTCTTTTTTTTTTTTGGTGTTTGTCACTTTCTTGCAATACCTCTAATCTTCAGCACTTCTATGAGTTTATTGTGTTGCAAGAGTCGTAAAATTGTTACTAAAACTGAAAAAAATAATAATAATAAGACAGACAGACAGATGGACAGACAGACAGACAGACAGACGGACGGACGGACGGACGGACGGACGGACGGACGGACGGACGGACAGACAGACAGACAGACAGACAGACAGACAGACAGACAGACAGACAGACAGAGGTAACATGAGGAGGAGGGAATAAACACAGAAGCAAGAAACCGAAGGACGACAGGATGTCAATAGACTGGACAATGTTTGTTTGTGGTTTTAAAAAAAAAAAAAAGAAAAGAAAAGAAGAACGTCACGGAGAAGCATGTTGACACGATAAATGTCACTTTAGGACTTGGGGAAAGAAAGAAAAATGGACTGGTACAAATACAACAGACAGAAAAAAAAAGAGTTAACGTACCCACTTCTCCCCCTCTCCCTCTCCTTTCCCCAAGCAATGGCCATGGGGAATGAGGGAGGAATACATTAACTTTTAACCCCCCCTCTCTGTCTCTCTCTCTCTCTCTCTCTCTCTCTCTCTCTCTCTCTCTCTCTCTCTCTCTCTCTCTCTCTCTCTCTCTTTCACTCTCTCTCTCTCTTTCACTCTCTCTTTCACTCTCTCTCTTTCACTCTCTCTCTCTAACTCTCTCTCTAACTCTCTCTGTGTAAGTGTGTGAGTGCTTGTGAGCGCGCGCGCGTTTGAGTGTGTGTGTGTGTGTGTGTGAGTGTGTGTGTGTGTGTGTGTGTGTGTGTGTGTGTGTGTGTGTGTGTGTGTGTGTGTGTGTGTGTGTGTGTGTGTTAGTACGCTGACAAACGGAGCGCAATTTTTAGGGGGGTGGGAGGGGGAAAGAGGGGAGCAAGAATAGAATATAAAATAGAAAAGAGGTACAAACAGAGGTACACCAAATACCCCCCAAATGGTCTTTAACAAACACGAGCGAGAAAACAAGCTCAAAAACCCACTGCACTTTGTACTTCTTAACGTATCATGGTTTGCCAGATCGTAAAAACTAGTTCAGTTCTTTGTTGGCCTCAGAAGAGCGTAAACTGTAAACTGGCACACAGGGGGCGAACTTATCTGATACCTGAGATATTTTTGGTTCCAAGTGACGCACGCTCGCTTACGACGCTGGCACATACGTGTCAAATCTCAGTTACACTGTCGAAATGAAACAATAACAGCAAAATACACAAAAAAACAGCAAAAACAAAACAAAGTCCCCCTTCAAAGTCATAAAAATAGGGTCCCTGGTTAAGAGGGGAAAGGGGGTGGGGGGGGGGGGGTGGGGGGGGGGCAAAGAAGGAGAGGCGGGTGATCCACATTCGGCGATCGCAACTCGAAACTAAAAGCAAACATCGTCTAAGATCAGGACTATCCTCGTAACGAATTTTACCGTCGAACCTGCTCTAACTGGTCTAACACCCACCTGTAAAAGACAATCAATTAAGTGTACGAACGGTCACTTTCCAATTTCTCCCTTGCTTATTCATTACATTATAATGACACTGTTTAGTTTCAGTAGAGGTTTTACGGCGCTCGCAACTGCATAAGGTCATATGAGCGCCAGAAGATTAGAGCTGTTACAAGAGAGTAACAAACATAAAAAAAGAAGAAGGAGAGATAAGGACGATAGGTGTTTGATAGGAAAGAAGAAGCTAACCACACCAGAGCACCCGCAAACCACCCACGAACCTGCTGTAACTAGTCTAAAGCCCACCTGTACAAGACAATCACCTAACTGACTTTGCGAACGGTCACTTTCCATTTCCTCCCTTGCTTATTCCTTACATTATAATTACATTGCGTAAGACACCCACCTGTATAAGATCTTAAGAGGGCCACTTTTCTCCTCGACAATGGATGGCCGCATTACACAATTTTAACTGTATTGGAAAAGTGTGGGAAGAAGAAGTAAAGGAATGGCAGAGAGGAAAGAAACGGGCGCCATGCGTGTCGAGGCCAAAACAAAGGGTGGGGGGGGGGGGGGCAGACAGACAGACAGACAGACAGACAGACAGACAGACAGACAGACAGACAGACAGACAGACAGACAGACAGACAGACAGACATGGCGGTCGAAAGAAGGGGTGTGCATGACATATAAAAGTGCATGCCCTTGTGGAAAATGTTGCATCACCAAGAGCATGAAGAAAACGAGAAAAATTGGGACGGGCCGTAAATGGTACGTGGAATAAATTTACATTTCTCGTTCACAACGCTCAATAACCCGAATATAATTACCTCATTGCACCATCATCATTAGTGTCGTTATTATTTTGGTCATCGGCACCAAACAACAATCTGTATTAAACAATACTCTCAAACAGATGGAATGTGGAAATTTAGTAACTGCATTATGGCATTATGCCAGTTATTTACAACTTTTCTGAAACATTTTTTTTTAAAGAATAAAATAAAGAAAGTGACCTCCCAACCAGATTGCCGTACTCATGTCAGATTCGAATTTAAGACCTCTCGTTCGTTGTTGTTGCTTTCATGTTTGGGCATTGGGGGGGGGGGGGGGGTTGTTTGTTTGTTTGTTTGCTTGCTTGTTTGAGTTTTTTGTGTTTTTTAAATTCTTTTTTTTTTCGCCTCCATCAATACAATTTAGATCATTCAGTGGGTGGATTTCCGACTTTGCTTGTTAGGGCGAACGAAGGCTGAGTAGAATGCAACAAACCAGCTAAAAGACCCGAGATATTTCATTTAAAAATTCGTCCCATTCGGGAATGGAACTCGGGTCGCAGACGCCCGTCCTTAGCGGCATGGGGTGGACAGACAAGTCCGAGTGAGAAACACTACCAAGTATTAGCAGCAGCAGGTTACTGCATTGATGGTTTTTTAGTTTTAGTAAGAGTTTTACAGCAGTTGCAACACAAAAAGTTCACAAAAGAGCCGAAGAATATATGTATTACTAGAGAGTAACATACCCCAAAAAAGGGAGGGAAGAGAACAACATCAAATAAGGATGATACATGTCACAAAAAAAAGAGGAGAGACAAGGACGATAGATGTTTGAGTTTGAGTTTGATGGGAAAGAAGGAGCAAACCACACCAGAGGACCTGCCAACCACCCACATTGATGGTTCAATGCCCCTTTCAACAAAGTACAGTTAATCAAAAGGGCGCCGGGAGACCTCCGAATTGAATGTCAATATCCGATAGGACCAAGCCAGCAAAGTGAATCTATAAAGCTTTAAAAGCTCCCAAAAATATCTCAAGTTCATATCGCTTCTTCGAGGATTTGAACCAGGGTCATCCACACCGTAGAAATCCAACATGATACCAACTGAGCTAACGGCGTGTCCCTGATATGAATCTTTGATGTCGTACAGTTGTCGAAAGTCTTCTAAATGTCTGTTCACGTGTGGCAGCGATCCCGCCCACATGAGATGAAAAATGGTAAAATAGCTTAAGTTTAACGGCCCTATCAACACTGTTAGGTTATCTTTAAGTTTAAGAGGAGGGACCTCCGAGTTTAACTCCCATCTCCGAAACAACCGGCCCACAAGAGGGAGTGGTCAACGAGAATCGAACTCTGAAGCTAAGCGCATTTCTTACAGCTGCACCACAAAAACAAGTGAGACAGTGAGCATCACGAAAGATAAGAGACAGTAACATCATTCAGACGGCCCAAATTCTAAACGTATTTGACATGAAATACATTAATTTCAACCAAGCAAGAGTCGGTGGCATCAAGATGACCCAGATTCTTAGTCAACTGAATATAGTTATTACAACATGACCCATTTAAGAAACGAAGCGGAGAGAATCTGGTTAAGGCCCATTTATGGCAGGGCGAATTTGGAATGCGGCTCCATGATATAATATGGGGAACTATAAAACAAACATTACGCAAGCCGTATAATAATTACATCAGCAGAGAAAGAAATGTTGTTAAAATAAAACGAACGGACGATATTCAAAAATGAAAAAAAGAAGAAGAAATCAAAGGAGCACAAATTTAATGTCTACAGTAAAATCGTTACTTAACCGCCTTTGCCAGAACGTAAAGACTGTCTTGCAAAAATGAAACCATGTGACTTTGAGACTTTGAGATCTTTACAATGACTTTAGACTTTTCAAGTTAATGTTTAATTGAGATACAGGCCCAATACCTTGTATAAATATGAAGTATTTAATTATATGTACATATAGGTAAATAATTATTAGATAGACATGCGTGCGCAGACAGACAGACAGACAGACAGACAGACAGACAGACAGACATACAGACAGACAGACAGACAGACATACAGACAGACAGACACACAGAAGGAGAGGGAGGCAGAGAAATTCAAAGTCAGAGACAGGGACACACGGAAGGAGGACGAGGGTCGGGGGGGGGGGGTGAGATGATATGTGCATTTCGAAAGGATTTGGTTCTAAAAAGCACAACGTTCCCAATTTTTTCAACATCCAGTTACATGTACATGTACGTGTAATATGTAGGAGCGAGTTCAACAAGTAGAGTCGTGGTGCAGAAAACACAAACTTAAAACGTTCGACCGCATAATATAATCAAAATGCAGCTGTGACCACCGCAATCGTGTGGAGCGTGGGTTACAAAGCCACCTCACTGGCAAAGTAAAACGATTTTAGCTGCCTTCAGAAACGTGTCATTTCCCCATTCGTGTAGAAACTTTTGAATATAACTATTTATACAAGTTTTTCAAACACAGAAAATATGAGCTTATTGATATAAAGAGAAGAAAAAACAACAGCAACAAATATTGCAAGACAGCAGTTGAAAAATCGGAAAAACAGCTTGATGCACAATTAATGTAAATCTTTTAAAAAGGGGTCGTATTTTATCTAACGTTCAAAAGTCACAGCAGTAAGCTGCTCGCTTATATAATACATAATATACGTATTCTTCACTCACATATTGTCCTCCCATGGCAGAGGGTGGTGCTTGTTCTGATCCGAGTAAATTTCGTCTAGATCCATCGAAGACACCGGCGAGTAGTCGATTGGTGCAGAATTCATGGGGCAGGATGTGTCACCGAGTGTCGGGAACTTCGGGCGGTCGCGTGCTCCGCGCTATATTTAGCACAATACCGTATGTAAAGTAGTGAGTATAATAATAATAATCCGAGCGTGCCAGCGAATGATAAATTAGATCCCTACGGCTATCATATGTCATTGGGCTACAACTGCAAGGCCCTCCAATGGAGAGAAAAAAAGAAAAGAACCGAGCTAGTTTGTAACAGATGGCTTACACTGCACTCACGACCGTCGAATAGCCCGCACGACGAAGGGTAAAACTAAGTGCCGAAGATTAGAGGTGTGACAAGAGAGTAACAATCAAATAAGAGAAGGAGAAAGGATAAGGACGATAGATGTTTGATAGGAAGGAAAGAAGGAACTAAGTACACTAGAGCACCCGCCAATCGCCCACAAAAAAAGAAGAGGGAAAAACTGAAGCAATATAATTCCTACTACATGTACTTCTGTCATTACCACCACCCCTACAACAACATGACTTCTGCTTCAACTTGATTACTTTTATCATCAACATTTAACACTACCACCACCATCATCATTATCATCACCACTACGCGAGCGTTATTACGAGTTTTAAGCATTATAAAGGCAAACATTTTTAGCATAACAAGGCCAAAGAGGGCGTTCACTTTCGCATCGTGCGCACATAACACAATCGAGGGACGCAACCAATATTGTAACGATAGCGATGACTAACATTTTCCCAACAACAACGAATCAATACACCTGTGTTAGATGGATCTATACACGTACAACAGAGTCCACGGGATGAGCAAGGGAGTACCTGTGATATTCACACGCACACTATCACACCTGGCGCAGGGGCGACGGGAAGGAATTCAAACGTTCAGATAACATGAGCTGAGAAAACACAACTGTTAAAAAGTTGACGTACAACGCTGAAAAAATGTATGTTTCGATGTCGAAATCTAATAGCCACTTCGAGCAATAATGCGAGAGTTTCCCCGTTGGAGATGGAGCCCATCAAAAGCGACTTGATACATATAATTGTAAGCGTTTTACGCTCCTGTATCAACATGATTTAGATCCGTTTGGAGGCTGGTTGCTTCGATCACCCTGCCTGTCAGAGCCAACCCAGGCTGAGAAGGATACAACACCTTCACAAACAGACGGAGATACTCAATAGAAAGAAATCCTCCCCACACGGGAATCGAATTCGCGTCTTCTCCGTGCGAGGGCGAGGCGCCTAACCACTACACCAAGATAATATACGTATAAAATTACGAGTGCAAAATAAACTCAAAACGTCGAGTTAACTCTAAAGGAATTTTTTTTTTTACCAAATAAATTGAGTACAGTACTAGAAAAGCCCAACTAAATCAGTTAACAAATGCACGTAATCTTCCTTTTCAATTATACAAAAATATAAATTAAAAACTTCTTTCAAAGAGGCATCAGGAGAGAAAGACAACGCAAAGGGGGTATAATAATAACTGATTTTTTATTTTTTTTTGTTGATAACCTTGCTGAAAGGCTCGTCACTATACACAAAACGGCTAGAGAGTCCCAGAAAGGAGAAAGGGGAAAGAACGTCTTGCGCTAGACCATTCTGGGAAAACACACGACTCTGCTGAGAAACCACTAAACAACCTCTTTTTTTTTTAAAGGTGTAGAGCAGACAGATTTGGCGGTCCTTCACAATAAAGTCACCCTACACGCAAGCAATCACAACGACATGTGCAAAATGCTCTATGGGCTGGGTACTCTGGGTAAACCTATGCCAAGGACGTTAAACGGCCCTTGGCCAAATACTATGTCCATAACCTGGCAGCCATTCAAAATTGGAACAGAGCAGACAAAAGAGGCGGCCATCCTGATCCACACTTGCCCAGCAAGCTACTTGGATTTACTTGGATCCAGAGCTAGAATCATAGCAGGCGGCACATGTCTATAGCTGCTCATCTCTCCTTTCCAGCGTCCACCTCAGGGTCTTCCTGCTAATTGTCTCCATGAGGAGCTGGTTTGAGACACGCCTGACCACTCCTCGGAGCAAACTTTTTTTTTTCGCTGTGCCCCGCACACACTTTTCTTTTATTGTGCTGAGGAGAGTTGTTAGTAATGCTCTTTCCATTGGATATTTGCATAAACAGTCGCAAGTCAGTTATGCCCTTTTCATTGGATATTTGCATAACGTACGATTACGCTTGATTCAGTGGAAATGTATAACGCTCGGTAACACTCATTTCATCGATAATTTTAAGAATATCTACGGTCTGGATATACAGGGACAAGTTTTTTTTCTTTGAGTCTGCTTGGAAAACTTCTGCCGGCTTTATTTACCACTAGGAAAACAAAATTGCACGCAGAGCAAGCAAAAGACGGAAAATGACCACCAAACAGCAATAAATCCAACACAAGAGCTATGTCATGTGGGAAAAGCAAGGTGGTGTAGCAGTCAGTGGCCAATAGACAGCGGTCTGCTCCTGGAACGGTCTATAACTGGAGCTTCAAAGCTGGGGCGCGCAAGAGCACAAGCACGGCAAGACAAAATAACATGTCTTGCTCTCCGATCCGCAAACGATAGGACCATTGTTCAGCACTGCTTTGACTTAGAGACCTTTGCCGGTCCTTCCTAACCCCCCCCCCCTCTCCCCACAGAAAGTTGAAGGCCGTGCAACGCTCGACTTAGCTGTTTTGTTGTTGAGGTTTTGCTTGTTTGGTCAATGCATGGTTCTCGGTAGTTATTTCTATTTATTTGTCCGGCTCGTGACCGAAAGGTCATTGCTTCGAACTTCGTGAGGGGTAGGGCGTTGAGTCCTTGGGAAAGACACTTTATTTTACCCAACAAGTTTTTCCTCATGTCATCCACGCAAGAATGGGTACCCAACTATAGACAGGAAAAGATCTTGTCCTTTTGTTAATGTCTGAGCACTTAATCGGCTGCTTACATTAAATTGTATGCTTTCCGGGAGGCCGAGTATGTTTCTCAGTGTCCTTGAGCCTTGAGTCTGAATTGGTGAAATTGTGAAATGGTACGGGTTGAACGCCCCTATCAATACTACTATTAGATTAGGCCTAGAGTCCTCTGGGGTAATAATTCATAATAGTTGTTTGTAGAGCATATAGTGTATGCTGTGGAGCATGGGTATGCGCTATATAGTTGGGGGGGGGGGGGGTTATTATTATAATATATCATTACTATCATCAACATAACAATCTAGTATCTCGGTATTTTAACAATACATTGCATTTACTTCTTTGCTCGGCATCTTTTCATTTTGCTCGGTCTCCAGAAGAGCCTTTAGCCTTGGCATTATCACCTATTACCAGTTTTCATTATCCTTGAGAGACGTTATCAGCTCGATTGTGACATGAAACCCCAGTCTCATATCATCTGAAGAGTGCACTCTTACACGATATGTAGCGGTTCGGGGTGAAAGGACGAACAAATGACAAAATAAATGTTCCTACTCTTGTCTTGACACACTTAGCCCCCGCTCGTTGAAAATAGTATTCATATCTACTGACTGTTTCTGTTGTTGTTGATGATGATGACGGTTTGTTGTTGTTGTTTGGTTTTTTTTGTTGTTGTTTTTTCTGGTCAGTTTTTTTTTAAACAAATGCTTGTGGTTTTTATGCCGTCATCGACACAATTTAGAACACATAGCCCGCAGGATTCGACCCTGCCTGCTTGGACTAACCTGGGCTGAGAGGGACGAGGGATACACAACATCCCAGCAGGAAGACTGAGATAGATACTGAATAAATTTTCTCCCCAATTGGGAATCGAACTCGTGACTCCTGCGGGCGACTGCGAAGCGCCTAACCGTTACATCATATATGCCGATCACTGACTGTATGTCGATGTTGATTTGCAGTTAACCACGTGACCAAACCACGGCTACATGTCGTAGATCTAGGACTGGAAGTAGATTTTCAAAATTACAAAAACACCTAAAAGTAAAACGAAACCGATTCCACCACACAGCGCAATAACCACCCACATCTACAACAAGTACATGTACAAGCTAATTCCTTCTGTATTCGGCTTCTGAAACTACAGGTACACACAGATGTATTGATTTCAAAAGAAGAAACACCATCACTACAATGACGGTCACTCGGCATTTAGGAAAAGAAAGACACGAAAAAACTGGTAAAAGAGGTACAGGTACAACTTAGTATGGAAATTACAATTGCCGCCCCCTCCCCCCATCTTCGTGAAAACACCTGTAAAGTAAGATTTCGTCATCGTTACATAAAAAAACAGGTGAAATGGTATGAGTTTAACGTCCCTTTCAACACTATTCGATTATTTAAGAAGCAGAACCCCCAAGTTAAAAGCCCGATTCCGAGAAGACCTAGCCAAGTGGGAAATGTGCGAAAAGTGCTTTTCCCAAGGACACAGCGTCGGGCCGAGGTGAGGCTCGAACCCCCGAGCCCGCAATCTCACGATTATGAATCCGGTAGCCTAACCACTTCGCAACCAACGCCATGCTACACTTCACATCAGTCATTGTATGGGTAAAAGGCCCCATTCAACTCTGTAAAGTTCTTTCAAGATGCAGAACCTCCAAATTTTAAACCTAATGAGCAAAGAGAGGGCCTTCAGAAATCCCCAAAACAACCCAAGTTCAGAACACCCCGTTGGAGATTCGAACCAGGGTCATCTACTCTGTAGTCCAGCATGATACCAACTGAGCTAACTGTGCGCAGACAACAAGGCGACAGTCATCCAAAATACACAAAGACAAGATAAAAGCAAAACATACTGACTACTTGTGTGTATCGCCCTCCAGCCACAAGTAAAATGGGGTTGAAAGTGCGGAAGGGAAGGGGAGGGGGGGAGACTACAAACGTATGGCTAAAACACAAGTCACAGTCACTAAAGCTGACCAAAACAACAACCTGGTATCAGTTTTTCAGAACATCGTATTATTAAATCTCAAGAGTTATTATGTCACGATATAGGTCTAGATCTAGTCATATAAATACCAGCATTTACACGTAAGTTGACTCTCTAACCCAAAGAATGAAACGCGTTGAGACAAAAACCGTCTAGACCGTAGTACACTTTGTTGACAGCAAACACGTTAAAGTAAAAGAGAGCCAACTTTTTTTCCAAAGAGTAACTAACTATAATAATCATCTAATTCACGACAACAACAACAACGTGAAAAACAGAGTCAAGAGGCGGTGGAACGGTGAATGCGTTATCTCACATTCGAGAGGGATTGGAGTATCTGTGTGAATTACGACACGTGTGTGGCAATTCTATTTTAAGTAAAAAAAAAAAATTAAAAAAAACACAACTAAGGTCACTGCTAATCATTGTTTTCCAAGGCACAGAGGACGTTTTTTTTTTTACGTGGCCACATCCCTTTACGCAGTCCGTCGTTCGAAGCCTTAAAAGGGGGCTCTCGTGGCCTAGAGGTTAAGGTGTTGGCCTCTCATTCAAAGGTCCCGGGTTCGAATCCGGGTAGCGACCGAAAAATTTTCTTCTCTAAAATTGTCTCCTTTCACCTCTTTTCCTGATCTCTAGCAATATTCTGTCGTCTGCTGCTTTCGTCTCCTCTTTCTGCCCCCAACTCCCTCACCTCCTTTGCCCCCTCCTCTGGGCTCCTGACTCTTTCTGCAGCCTTTCTCCTTCTTACTGCTGTCTTTCTGCCACACCCCTGATCTTCTGGTAGGAAAGATCTACACCTAGCCTTTTCGGACAAGGGCGAAAAATCTCGGAGGGCCCGTGTGCAAGTTGCGCACGTTAAAGATCCCTTGGTGGTCTAAAATCGATAAAAGTAGGCTTCGGCCGCCACCCGGGCAAAATTCAAAATTTCCTACCAACTGAAAATATAAGGTGTGTCCCGCGCGCTCATATGACCTATGCAGTTGCGAGCGCCGTAAAACACTTTACAAAAAACCCAAAAAAAAAGCCATAAAAAACAAAATCTGAAGCGATCACTTTTTATCTTTATGTCAAAATAGGCGGCGCATTAAGGGGGACGCGTGGGCAAAAAGTCGGGTAATCAATTATTAGAAACTTCGGAAGAACGTGGAGTAATGAATTTGACCTTCAAAAGAAAGTCGGGTAATGAATTACCGGTAACAACAACAAGAGCATAACGATACACAGAGTAATAAGTAACCGCGTGCTGCAGGCGGGCATGTTTACGATTTTAAAAAAATGCCACTCACAGGCATGTTCAGCCATGGCAATGAATAATCATGAACCGAGTTCTGGCTACCGCTCACTCGACATTTACACAAAAGTTGGGATAGATCTACATAGATCTAGATCTAATCAAAATACCAACGGCGACAGCAGTTTCCTTTAGAAAAACACACAATAAGGTCGAGAAAAAAAATAGTCCCCTATACACATGTCATAAAATCGTAGCAATAAAAATAATACACATCCTGAACCATACACTATACACACACACACATACACACAATCAAAAGTCAAAGGCCAACAGGCGCTACACACTAGAAACACACGGCGTTTTCACATGACGCAGTATAGTAGACAAATTAGCCCTGGCTGGCCTGGGCGTCCACGACCACAAGGGTTGCCATAGTCGAGATGCAGTGAGCCAAAGCGTTTTGAGACAGCCCACAGAGGTAGGAAAATAAACAAACGAAGCAGTGGCAACAACCTTTTTAAAATAAAGTATTTTAGTAAGAGCTTTTTTTTTTCGTTTTAGTAAGAGTTTTACGGCACTTGCAATAAAATAAGGTCATATAAGTGCCGAAGAATAGATGTATTACAAGAGAGTAACAAACGCAAAAAAGAAGGAGGAGAGATAAGGACGATAGACGTTTGATAGGAAAGAAGAAGCAAACCAAACCAGAGCACCCGCCAACCACCCACTGTAAGAGCTTTACAACACTTTCAGCACAATAAGGTAATGTATAAATAAATGCTGAAGATTAGATGAGTTACGAGAGAGGAACAAACACAAAAAAAGATGTGAGATTTATTAGACGATAGACGTTTGAAGGAAAGAAGTACATCACCAATAACTTTTACTTTTACTGAACATACCACTTGAGTTAGCCGATAGAAATTAGCTTCGGGGTTACTTATTTTAAAACGCGCAGTCGAACCTGTCTAAGAGGAATATCACCTATTCATCATCATCATCCAGTGCCAGATCTGCGACAGACATCGGCGATCATGGGATGCTCTAAAAAAAAAGCTACGTTTCCCTGATCTTTCCCTGGTTACCCATTTGTTTAGGTTCCCTAAGTATGTTGTTCTGGGCCTACCCCTGCCTCGCTTGCCCTCAATTTTGCCAGTGAGAGCTAGATGTTCAAGACCCTTATGTCTATTCAGGTGTCCCAAAAACTGCATTTGTCGTTTCCTGGTTATCTTTAACATCGAGCGTCCCACGTGGGCTTCATCAAGCACTACCTCATTTGACTTCTTTCCAGTACCACCTATTGTCGAGGAGAAAAGACGAGACGGGGTTCTATAGTCGAGGAGAAAAGACGAGACGGGGTCTTATTGGACAGTGTCATTATAATAGAAAAACAGCATAGGGAGCGTGTGTGGGGGGGGGGGGTGGCCGTCTGTAGAAGAAGCGATTATCTTGGACAGATGGACGTTAAAGCAGTTTCGACAGAACTTGTTAATCCCCGGACGTCATCAATACTTAGGTATACTTGCGGACGATCTAGCTCTTTCGACAGCAAAGTTCAGTAACTATTGTTATGGGAAGCTTCTCCTCTGGCACCATGCTACGCAGGTAGATAAATTGGGTTTCTTTTCATTTAACACCACGATGGAGTCATAACTGAGAGCCAGAAAAGGCAAGGCAGATGGGCATAAACTATTTAGTTTTAGTAAGAGTTTTACAGCACTTGCAACACAATAAGGTCATATAAGCACAGAAGATTAGAGGTGTTACAAGAGAGTAAGCAACACAAAAAAGAAAGAGGAGAGATCAAAACAATAGATGCCTGACAGGAAAGAAGTAGCAAACCACACCAGAGCATCAGCCAACCACCCACTACTGGGAACCGGGGGCGGGGGAGGGGGAGTTATTGAAGCATAACCAATAAGCGACACGACACCCCCATCCCATCCCATCAACCCTCCAGCCATCCACATTTTCCAGTGCGGCAGGTAAGGTTTTTGAGGAAAAAAATCTATCACACGCACCTTCTGTCCCTCTTCCAGTTCTGTGGGCCAACAAGCTGTTGCCTGACCCGAGCCCACCGTACACTCACCCACCACAGTACCGGTATAATAACTCGCAGTGCGGTGTTTTACAGAATAGAGAGGGGAGGGGATTTCAGTTTCAACAGCAGCTGTATGGTGTGTTGTATGCTGTTATTGAGTATACTGGCAAGAACGTAATTTTCCCTGATCAACTCATCCTTTCACGTGTTGAGAGGACACTCGTCCAGAGCAACCTGTTGCCAGTATCAACTTTCCAGTGTCAGAAAGAGAGAGGGGGGAGGGGGGCATACAGACAGACAGATAAACAACCAGACAGACAGACAGATAGAAAGGGTGGGGGATAGGGGAGGGGCAGGACAGAAAGCTAGAGGGGGAGGGGGGAGAGAGAGGGAAAGAGAAAGAGAGAGAGAGAGAGAGAGAGAGAGAGAGAGAGAGAGA
>NW_004797683.1:307918-321799 GCF_000002075.1 Aplysia californica
ACAGTAAAAATGTAACGAATTGTATTTTGTCGAATAGGAGAGGGGAACAGATTTTTTTTAATTACTCAAGATAACAAACGAAAAGAAAAAAGAATTATGCCATAAAACTTACTTTCACTTTTATTATAAATGTGTGCGTCACAGTCTCTAAATTACATTACATTTTGGTTCAAAAAGTAGGCCAACAGCCACAAGAATTATCCGTACTTTAGGAACAGTTTGTTAAACTTGAAAATACAGCTGTTGCTGATAATGAATGAACCCAAAGCGGTGATTGTTTGGGGTACAACCAGAGTACACGTGTAGAAAATTTGGGGAAAAACTCTGCCTTTTTTTTGGTCATCGCTTTGAGGATAGCCTTTACGTAACAAAACATCGTTTCCTTTCTTAGATACGGCTGTTAAAAAAGTTAAAGTGGCCTTTTATAAATAAAACAGCACAATCAAGTTTATTATAAATACGTAAGATTCCATTCACAACTATCCCAAACACAAATATACGATATCTGCCATTTCTTCATTTCATCAAAATATGCCCTGAAGGCTCCACATGGTTACATCTTTTAAACATAAGGGCCTCTCGACTGCTGTTTGACATGAAGTATAATAACCATGATCAAAGCTCTTGATCCTGTGGATACTTTTTTACAAACTAAAGTAAAGCCTAAAGGACAGTTTCAAATATCAAGTGAGCATGGTAAAATTTGACGTCAATGTTTGCGCAGGCCAATATCAAATAACCAACACAATCAACATCCCAGGGAAAAAAAAGATGAATTGTTTCACAAGAAAGAAATTGTTATTCACTTGATAATGTAAACCCAAGTCTTATGGACCTTTTAGTCTTACGTTTGTTTTGAACAGAAAATAAGAAGGAACCCTTTAGTAGCAATGTGGGACAGGAAAGTATGATTGTCTGAATAATGAACTAGAAGCACCTTGGGACAATATCATTCATTCAATACCAAGAAAAAGCCAGACAGATAAACAGAAACAAGTGAAAGGGGAAAGGAATGACCGATCAGTGGCATCCTCCAACCACCCTATGGAAGCTGAGCAAAAAGGCAGATCACAAACACACAAGTAAGAGAAAAACAGAAAAAACATAGTATAGGGTGGTCCTAATTAAAAGCCCTGCCAGATGCACTCTGTCATACAAAAATAAATAAACCAAGCTATTCTTGGGACTGCAAAAAAGCAAAACAGACACAAATACCACAGAAACCACAAGCACTATACATATGGGATGGCATATAATGACTATACGCCACAGGACTCAAAGCCTGAGCACACTCAACAAGAAATTTGTTGTATGTTTTCCGTGTGAGGGCACATCATCGACATACCTCATAAATCACTATGATACTTTAGCTTTAACAGACAAGCTGTTGCCACACGCAAAGAACTGTTTTTAAATGGAGTGACTTTTTCTATTGGATTACAAGACAGAAAATCTGTATAATAAAATATGTTTTCCGTCATAATATGCTTTTGATCTCGACTTTGAGATTAAAAAGGATGGGTTAATTCTCTTTAAAATTTCAATTTCACATCAAGAGTAGAAAACCAGGGACATGGAACTATACAACCTTGAAAATAACAGTTAAAGACAAGTTTGGCCTGTCAGTGAAAAAACTAAAAAATTTAATGACATTGGCAAACAGAGGGACTTTGAGTCTTTTCATCCTATTACAGATTTTTTGGTAACACTGTAGAGAATATATATCTTAGAATGAACATGGTAAGCAAAACTGCACCATAACAAGTTAATCCTTTAGTGTTGAAATAAAGTAAAGATGATAGAACATGATAGACATATTCATATATATATAAAATATATTCTAAAAACAATCCCACATGGGAACTAAACTGTCAAAGTCTTCTGTGTGCAGGTGAAACATCACAACAGATGCTGGTATTTCCAAAGAAGGGAAAATGGGCTAACGGTTTAAATGGACAAAGAAAAGGGTCGTGAGAGAGAAAGAGACATACTAAGAAAGACAACAAGAATAAGTTTGTAAAAAAAGGAAAAGCAGCAATGGCCTAATATTAAATTGTCCTGCAAAAAAGAGAGCATTTCATTAAGCCACAAGTTCACATAATGTTGATTTGAGTATAAAGACTCACATTACACCCATATAGCGTGGTTCAGCAAGTAGTTGCTCAGACAATTAATGATACGGTAACAACACCAGATTAACCATGCTGCTGAGCACTGAATTTGTATTCTTAGTGTGCGGCTAAACCCTATTTTCACACGTAATTTGATAACCCCTAATAAACAAATTATCTCCGCAGCAAATTTAAATCAGACTTTCATTATAAGTGTTTTGATAAATAACACTTTTCTTTTAACTTTTACAAGCAGTAATTGCAATCCAGTCAGAACAGGAACAACTGACATATATAATTTGTTCGTAGAGGCAATTTTAAGCAACAACAGCATAGGAGGTAACCTGAACAAGCCATGAACAAATACAGCAGAAAATAATGGAGGGAAAGTATAAGTATTAGGAAAAGGTACAAAATAACAAAACTTGACAAACAACAAAATTGAGGGCATAGACACAACAGCAAAATACATGATCAAGGATCATTATCACTCCTCAAGACCAATCATTATCAATCAACTGAGATGAAAAAAAAATAAACTGCAATAGACTTTGTTTCAAACAAACTTTTTGTTAAAAACGAAGGATGTCAAATCCCTGTTTTTCTTCCCTCTCTTTTTCCGTGTATTGCAACTCTTCCTTTAACAGGAATAAAAGATATATCTGCTAAACACAAAGAAATTTTATGGTCCTGTGAAGTTCGTGTTATCAACGTTCTACAGTAGTAATAGCTGGTGGCTTTGATTAGCTGGGTAAACAAAGCTCACTAGATCAACTCAATTCAAACGAATTCAATTGGCAGAGTGCACTGAGTAAGTAAAAGGCAAAGAGCCTTGCCACTGTGCTACATGCCGCCATGAATTCAAACTGTTGATACTATAATTTCATATGAAGTTGTAAGAAATCAGGTATGATCACCTCCTTTCCACCCTTTCAATCTGTCAGACCAGTGTCAGGACATTGGACTAAACCTAGAGTGAGGCACTCCCCCCCCCCCTCCCCCCTTTGATTTTACATTTATACAGTCGAACCTGCTTTGACGGAAACCTGGGTAAGATGGAAAACTGTCATATTACGGAATCTCCCTGCTTCCCCCCCCCCCCCCCCCCCCCCGATAAATTCCTCTATAATTACCTCTCTATAAAATAGAAACCTGTCTAACGTAGAAATGGAAAATAAAAATTCTTTCAATTCGGAGGGTTTTTACCTCTGTCTAAGACGAAAAATGCTATGCCCACTCACTGACTCAGCCCAGATTCAAAACAAAACTAAAAGTTTGGCTTCATCGGCTTTTTACTCTAACCTTTACACCATTCCGCCAGGGGAGGATTAGGAGGTGCGACTTGTTGGTAGATGTTAACCCATCCATGTGAGCCCTCAGCGGTGCAGACGGTCAGGGTGGTGTGGATATGAAATCTCACCAGTGCCTGTGGAAGTGCTCAAGCGGCACTCTAGCACTGAGAAACCTCCTTGGATAGCCAGGGGCCAGAGGAGTTAAATTAAGTCTTGACCAATGCCCAGATTGAACGGTCAGCCGAGGTAAGTTCCTCAAATCGTAGATATATAGCCTAGATGGGCGTCATTGGTCAACAATGGTTGAAATTGAATGTGTTTAATATACTGATGGGTTGGGCGGTAAGATTGAAGAATACCGGACCAGCGGACTGACTTTGCCTATGTCTCAACCTTAGAAATTCATAATTTTCCCGTTTTTAATATCTCTCAATGGAGAATCTCGGACCGGTAGATCTATTCATTAACATTTTGTCGGGGGGGAGACCCCCCTGAACCCCCTCCCCCCTCCTCCACCCCAACCACCCGCCCCACCTACCCCACTTTCTCGCACAATAATGTACGAGTGGTCCGGTATTCTTCAATCTTCCCGGTTGGGCTGAGAGTAGAAGCAAAGGAGATTTTCATACGTTTCTGTTTTTAATGGGACAAACAGTAGTCCTATGGGTAAATTTTTACTTTCACTCCCGCACACAGATGCACTGTTTCAGGGGTCAAACTGCTGTACTGTCTGCTGCAGATCACACATAAAGCCACTAAAACTGTCGCAAATCAATTATTTTCAAGACAATTTCAAATCTAACTGTAAAATATCAAATTATGGGTGTAAAAACAGGGGGGCATGCCCCCCTGTAACCCCCCAGATTTTCTTTTACCCCAGTGGGGCAGGCCCCCCTGGAACCCCCCGATTGGTCCAAAGCATGTCTATCTCGGTTAAAAACAATCAAATATTTCAAAAACCATTCATTTGCGACGGAAATGAAGTTGATATTCGTGTTCAGCGCATCAATATTTAGTAGAAAATAGACAACTGGTAGCTGAGTGTGAGACGGGAGGGAAAGTTTAAAAAATACCGTCCTATGAAATGCAAGCACAGGTGGCAGTATCAGTTGATAAAGTGCTCCACCTCTCCCCCAATTCCCCTGTTTAAAACATCATTTTTTCTGGTTCACTTGTGATTCCGATTCTGCCTTACTCTTACACAGGTTCGACTGTATGTACGCCTAGGCCAGGATGAAGATGGCTACCGCAAGGATTAATATTTGATGAGCTCCTTTCTTCACTGTTAACCCTAATCTAAGTGAATAAGGGAAATGGAGGCCCCAACTACTATAGATCTGTGCATGACCCTAGCTTGTGACTGATCCTTGGGCTTGGGCATAAATTTCATTCATCTTGTCATTCTTGGGCACAGCTGTCAACGTGTGACAGTGAAGACTGTGACATTCATTAATATTCTTATTCTTTTTAAATTAAGAAATCTAGGCGATCAGACCGGAACAGCCGGTAACTGAATAGACCTAGAATCTAGTCAAGATCAAGATAGAGTGTAAGTAGAGAGTCTAGTGTGTAAAGTGTGTTGCTGTGTTGCTGAATTAGAATGATCAGTGTCTTGTCCTGTGTATAAATATAAATAAGAGACATGCCGGCAATATCTTGCCCAATCAAGGACAAGGATAGGCTACATCTTAAGTCCTTTTTTTGAACAGCTCAATTTTCCATACAAGAAACAAAAATTGTGTTTTTGACGGGAGAATAACTAACTTACAATTTATCTTCTTCAACTTCATAGTCCAGCATTTCGTCAAACATTGTTCAGACTCTTGTGTTCGTTTCGATGCGGAAGTGACGACCTATAAATCTCATAAATGCGCACGCACCCCTCTGTTTACGTTTTCTTTCAAGCAAGAAATTATTGGCTGCAAAGCAGGCTAGGCTTGGGGGTGTGACCATTACTGACCAATGAACGGCAGCGTTGTTGAGCATTCTAGTTATTTGAAAGACTTGGTCGGTAAGGTTTACATATTATCCAATTTCCATACTACCATTAAATATGTAAAACTATAGACTATCAAAAATATATTTATACACTTTTTAAAAATCATATCCAAATAAAAATTGAATATATGGCGAATCAATACTCAACAACTCTCTGTTGATTGGAAAAAAAAATAAGAAGAAATCAGTGCTGCTCTTATCGCAGTTCAAGGTTGTCCTTACTCCGGTGAGCTGAATAAAACAAACCATGCCCATAACAAACCTCAGATAGAGTGCAGACAGAACTACAGTGCACAGAACATTATAAGTGGTGAACGATTGAGACAACTTCAAGGAACAGCCTAGTGACTCACTCAGGTAACTTATAGTTTCGGGGCTGTTTTCTATTATTGTTATCCATTGATAATTCGTTGTGTGCTCAGTAGTTGAAATAGACAGAAGTAGTCTATCGTTTGTTTTCAGTTTCGAGTGTTTGTTCGTCCAGCGGCATGCAAGAGGATAGGAAGAGTCTTGAGTTGAGAAAATGTAAATTGTATAGAATACCATTTCTTCTAAAAAGAGAAAACTGATTGTCCCCGATGTTTGCATATTATCATAATAACTGTGCCTTTGTTGGTGTGGTGTGGAGGGCAAGTGTACATTTTGACAAGCGGGGCCGACTTTGTTTACGTGAATATAGACTGCAGATCTTATTCACGAGGTAGACGAGAGGCCCTCATTGGGTGTAACCTTAAAAAAAAAATAACGGTCAGGTTTACAGTTTGCAACATACTGAACGTGACTTATACTGCGCATTTGCCTTGGTCGAACAAAATTGTATAGTAGGCCTATTAGATGTCTTTTGTCATATCATGTTTTGCTTTTACGCTGTGTGCTAAAGTCGCCATGCACGAAACAAGTAATAAGGTATGGGCCTAGATCTACACTTTGTATCCGTTTCAAATGAAGAGCAAAAGAGGCCCAAGTTTTATCTCCGCCTGAGCTCTCTTGGTTGGCCATGCGTAGATATATATATAATTATATACACGTGTTTATTTTGGAGATTTGGGGACGGATCGAAGGGAAGACCAAATGTAGGCTAAGGGGAAAAGAAAAGTAAAGCCTAGATTCTAGATTATGGTGGGAGATGGTCTTTCTGTCGCCATCCAATTGTGTTGACCCATTGTTGCTCAGTGCTGTATACATCTGATTTAGATCTAAATAGAGATTATAAGGCACAATATAATTGTATACACACACAGCCGCGCGCGCGCGCACGCACACACACACACACACACACACACACACACACACACACACACACACACACAATCCATCATGACTTGAAATTGAAGGAATTCGATAAGCATGTAGATCTAGTATAAAGTTCTCCACTCAAACTATTGTGACAAATGTGAAAAAATGCAATATATATATGTATGTGTGTCATTAATGCAATTTTGTTACATGTTCAAGTAATTTTATTCTCAGAGAGCTGTTTAAAGTAGGCCATACAGTAATATAACCAATAACTAATATTATAGTAATACTACAATATAATTATGATAGCAACGGCTCCACTTAATCAACTCAATGCTCATTTATTGTTATGCCTAGCCTATGCATGGGCCAATATTTTTTGTGACTGCTGGCTGGTCTGTTTAATTATGGTCTACCGACTTGTGCGCATGTTTTTCTTGATGTATCTCTTGACGTCTTCTCTATTCTTCCCGATGGGGGTAAATAACCGCCAGCTTCAGTAAAGAATATCTTTGAAAGCTGTTTAGACATACACGGTAAATAACTAATAATATAGGCCTACAGAGGGCCTCGGACAACGTCCTGGCCTGAGGCCTATATACGTTCTTATAATACTCTGACCGTCTAACCTGAGGCACATGGGTCAAGTATAGCCTATCCAGTTCAGACTGGTTTGTTATCTGGACTCCGTTTGTGTAGCCTATACACGTGTCTGTAATCTTACATAGTCTAGTGGCGGCCTCCTGCCGGGATCACAGTGTAGGCCAGTGATTTACGGTCTCTGGGTCACACCGTGGTATTAAAAAAATTGGTATTAGCACCACTCTAGCGTAGACAAGTTCATATTCATGAAGGGCCTTATAATATGTTTCCATCTGGGGCTAATGTGTACATTTAGAATGAATAACCTTTATTATTATATAGGTTAGTTGGACTGGTGTGTTGACAGTGCCTTTGAAGTCTAGATTTTTTTAAATTGTTGATTTTGTTTGGATGTGCTTTTTTTCTTTTTTTCTTTTTGTTGTTGTTATTTGAGAGGGGGGTATTGGTTTTTGGTTGTTTGTTGTTTTGTTTGTTTTGTTTTTGTTTGTTGTTGTGGGTTGTTTTGTTTGTTTGTTGTTGTTTTTGGGGGGGGGTTATGGTGCATGAATTTGCCACGACACTTGCTTGCTCCACGCCCACGTAGGTCGGTGTGAGATGGATATTATTAATATATTGACACAACGCGCTCCCACGTGGATACGCTATGCGATCAGTTTTTACAAAATGTAAATAGAGACATCTGTGATGAAAAAAAAGGCAGCCAGCATTGAAAACTTTCAAAAAGCTGTTGCCTGCAGCCCCGTATCCAAACGATAAAAAGATGTTGTTGTAATGTGTACCCGCCTTGAATTATCATCACAACATCACGTTGGTTGCGCATGGGCTACCTTTAAAAATAGGAGCTGCGTGAAGAAATATAAATATCCACTTCAGCTTCAACAGTTTTGTGCGCTCCAATACGCCTGAGTGGTCTGACCTAGATTTTAGTTTATTTATTAAGTAGGCCAGTGTTTTGTTTATCGCGTTTGTATTCATGGGTATGAGTCTATCGTTACTTTTATCTTGGCACCCTCTTAAATTTCAAATTGAAATAGCCCTGCGAACAAATAACCTAGCTTATTCTAGTAGTTTGCTTATTAATGCTATAGTTATTTCATGCCGTGTTCACCCCCCACCCCCCCCCCCCCCCCCACAGCCACTCAATGTGCTAACTTTGCTGCTTCTTTTTTTTTTTATTGCAGTTGCAATACAAGTCTGTAAACACTGCGTCTTTAGAATCAAGTTACCTCTAGATCTCCCAAGAGCAGACCTCCAAAAGCTCAGAAATGGGTAAGTTTTTTCCGAGGACTAATAGATAAACCAGCTGCTGTTTAAAAAAATGCTAATATCAGGGCTTGTACCTTGATTAGAGCATTCTGAAAAGATCCTCTCTCAAAGATAATCCTGCTGGAGTTTGACTCTTTTCCCCTATACATGGCAAGTGCAAGTGAAGGATTTCAAATAGATCTGAATCTTTCTATCTTAATGTAAATAAATGAACAAATAGGCCTAGTTTGATAGGAAATCGGTTAAGACTCCACACCTTTTTGAAATAACTTAAACCAGTTATATGCCTTTGTAAAGTGGATTGTCTATTTTTGAAGTCATACTTTCATAAAGTGGTAACACACTGCTATTATGCTTATCTACTTTAGCTTTTTTCACCCAGAATGGCATCTTTAGGTCGTATCAATCTTTGATTTTCCATATTTTTTTGGTTCAGTACTTATTTATATTATTCAGTCATTGAATATCTTTCAAGTGGGCTGAAACAGGAAGATCTTTCTTCGGGTACATGGACAAACCCAACCTCAAAGACCCGTCGAATCTCTAATGTAGAGCTGATCGGACTTTGATCTTCAGAGCGCGCACAGGACACTTACACACCAACAAGCTCATAAACAGAATTAATTAACCCCATGTGGGAACCCCATTGCAGACACTGTGACTACCACTAGGAGACCTTTGAACATCTTCTCCTTCACTGCCCAAACCTGGCAGTTCTTCGACACAGGCTCCTACACACACCTACAGACTTACAAAGCCTGCTCTACTCTGGCGTTTACCAGATGACAAGGACATGTGGTTACTTGAGGGAGGCATTGCGCTGCCAAGAGCGAAATGCTTACAGCTAAAGGGATTTGAAAACAACAACAACATCATTCAAGTGTGGATATAATTTTTTTATATACTTTCTCTGTGACCAGCAAGTATGATTCTGTCCACATCAAACTGCAGAAAAATGTTATGAGACTGAATAGTCCAATGTTGATTAAATTGAGATGAACTCGTATGTATAGCCTAATATTCCATGATCCTTTCACTTCTTTTCTTTTTTTCTTTCAGCCCTGACTTTAGGCCCTGAGTCATCATTTCGAGAGTATTTCAATGACAACTGGGTGTGGGATGGTAGTTCCAAACCCCCTGAAGTCCAGTTGTCTTCAAATTTTGAAGATGCATACTTCTACATCGACCCTGTCATTCAAAGCACAGGAACAGTAGGTAAGGACAAGCCATATCCTTTATTCCCTTCAGAGATGTGTAGAGTTTTAGGTATTGAAGGATGGGTGGTTGGTGAGTCCTCTGGTGTGGTTTGCTCCTTTCTTTCCTATTAAAAGTCTATTATCGTCCTTATCTCTCCTACTTCTTTTTTTATGTTTGTTACTATCTTGTAACAGCTCTTAAACTTCGATATGACCTAAGTGGGTTGTAAAACTCCTACTAAAATTTAAGCCATTATTTATTCATATGATTTAGGGGGTTGGTTGCTCTTACCCTACCTAGCTGGCATGATAAAAGTGAGGTAAAGATCATATTGGGATCTTGTTGCTTTCCAGAGATCCTGATTTATCTGCTCTGAGCACATGTTTGGCAATTAGTTATATCTTGCTACTTTGTGTTGCATTATAATAGCAATGACCAATCTTTATCCTCCACAGCTGTCCGAGGAAATAAAGGTTTTGCAGATGGCGAGCACTACTGGGAGATTCTCTTCCTAGAGCCACCAATTGGAACATCAGTGATGGTTGGTGTAGGCACACAGAAAGCAGTCCTGAGGTCTAACTTGTACCAATATGTGAATCTAATAGGTATGTACTCTGTTGCTTTTTGCTTCATGCAATTGTGTTTTTCTCCTTTACAGTTGCTGTTAAGCAGCGTGGGGAGATGCCGTTTTCTACGGCAGGCCAGCTCAGCACCTCTTTCAACTGGGATAATATAATTTTTCAGATTTCCTTGACTCGCTCAATCCATCTTTTGCATGGTTTACCTCTTCCATATTATTATAGCCTGTGTACTAATTAGTGTTTTAGGCTCTTAAGACTGGCTGGCAAGGTAACATTCGTATCTTGCTGCTGAATGTGATTTTCAAAATAATATTTTGTTTTTGATTTGTTCAGTGCCATATATAGAGTTCAAAGAATTATTTCAGAGGATTTTTTGTTGAAAAAGAATGTTACACCTTTTTGAGAGTACATGTGCTTGATGCATTTCTATATTCGAAGGTACTGTTGCTTGTATTGCACTTTCAACAGAGAAGATGTCTTATGTCAAATGGAGTACTTCTTCATGAACTTCTTTTCTTTTACTGAAAATTATCACCTGTTCTATTTTAGCTACAATTTGTCTCTAGGCTGTACTTTCATCGGCAGAGCTGTCAGATTAATGATTATGTCTTTTTCTTATACTTTCATCATCATCATCCGGTGCCTTGCCGACTGGCGTGGGCGATCATGGACCTCCACTTCCCTCTGTCTTTCGAAGCAGCAATGGTGTCTGTTGTTCTTGCTGCTCCCAGCCATGTTGTCATCTTGTCCAGTATCTTTTCCCTCTGTCTGCCTCTACCTCTCTTTCCATCAAACTTTCCTGTTGTTACAATGTTCTCTAATGCTTCTTTCCGCATTGTGTGTCCGAAAAAATTTGCCTGTCGTTTTCTTATACTTTGCCATTGTCAATAAGACAGATCTGTAGGTTGTCTTTGTATGCAGTTTTATGGTTCTGAGTTAAACCGTCTTCACATGTCTCTTCCTCCTATCTAATTTTTTTTTCATTATATTAATGTATATTTTGGAACTAGTCATATTTGATCCAACTGGCATTGCTTGTATAAGTCTTAACCAATATTACTATTTTTTTCTTTCACTAGGTCAAGATCAAGAAAGTTGGGGCTTGTCCTACAAAGGTAAAATCTGGCACAACGGAGTCAGTAAGGAATATTGTGATCCCTTCTTTGATACGACAACTGTGATTGGTGTTCTCCTCAACATGTACAAGGGTACCCTGACATTTTACAAGAATGGTGTCAGTTTAGGAGAAGCTTTCACTGGACTGAACACAAAATGTGAGCCACTCTACCCTCTCATCAGCTCCACAGCTACTGAAACCGAACTTGGCCTTGGAGTTCGGACATGCAGATATCTGACGCTCCAGGAGAAGTGTTTTTCCATGATTCGCAGCAGTTTGAAAAACATTGACAACGTAGATAATTTGCCTCTGCCAAATCTCATGAAAAACCACATTCGTGAGTTGTAGCAAATTATGGAAATCATTTCAACTGGTAAGTGTAAGACTCCGCCATACACCTTTTTGAAAAGTGACATATGACGGAGTCTCACACTGAGCAGTCGATTTTTCTTGCTGCTGAATTTGCGTTTTCTGTGATCTTTGACCTGGCTGGCTACCCCTGAGATGTGCACAGGTTAAACCCCTATCTCAGGGTATGATTGTCAGTGGTTCAAGCATAAGAATGGAATGATGCTCTTCTACATTATGTATGGCACATGAAATGTCACATTTCTGTGCAATAAGAATTTCAATTTTGAGAGTTGCAGGTCTCTATAACAATAATTTAAGCTTGAAAAACACTAAGGGGATCTATTTGCACAGAAACCTTTAGTCTGTTTCCAGTTTATGAAAGGACAAAATGCCTAACCATCTTTTTAAAGACAAAGATGGATGAGAAAGAGCACTTAAGGTTGATCTCAAGGTACTTTTGCACACTCTGAAGGCAATAGTTGTGTTGTCAAGTATTACAAGCCTTTGTTTATTTTAAAGCTTTCTTACCATCTTGAGTACTGAGCAATTGTAGTCATTCTTACAACTACTCTAGCATTGAAATAAGAGCTTGTCTTTGTTGTAGACAGCCATTTTTCTGCAATTTGTTTAATGTGCTGTAAATATACTCTACCATTTCAGTCTAATGACACATTCCTGCTTTGATATTACTTTTTTTAAATTGTCAGCTGTCGGATAGACACTATGCAAATAACATTTTATATAATTATCTGATTGCAATCTTGTTCACCTTTTTCACACCTCCTGACTCCTGTTGTAAAAACGTATGTATATATAATGTATATATTTGTAGATACTCATATGCTTGTATGTGGTGAAATAAGTGGAATATAAGGCGGTATACAGAATAGAAGTTTCATGTAACTGCTTATACTGTTGATATTTTTTTTATTGTTTTGATTTTTGGAGGGCAGTGACTAGTGCGTAGAGCATTGTCCTTTCTTTCAGTCTATTGACATGACAGATCTCATCAAGTGCTAAATTCTCGTCAAAATGCAGATGATCACTTCCAATACATCTTCTTTATTTGTTATTAAGCTGTTAAAAGTAATGACCTATTTTTTCTTTTTTTTTAAAGTTGGAGCATTGTCCTATGTTTTCCTGAATTCTTGTATTTTGTTTTTGGAATACGAGTCTTAAACTATTTTACTTTTTGTTTATTATGCACATTTGAACTTCATGTAGGCCTACACAAACACTATAGGGTGAGACTGCATGTGGAAGTCCTCGGTTTCAGGAAATCTACACTCAAGTTCATTCAGGTGTGGGTCTTGGATCATAGGATCACAATGTTCACTCTGCCGTGTCAAAGCAAAGTGATGTATTTGACAAAGTCAAGTTTTGTTGGTTTGTTAGTTTGTTAATGAGAGTACTCTTGCCCATATATATACTTCTTGTGTCAAAGGCAGGACAACATATCTTTATCTGAAATAGTAGTTTTCAAAGTGGTTAAGCTACGTGACTGATCTCAACAATCCTATTGTGGATGGTAGAATGACATGCATGTTTCTACATGTTTGTTCCACCATGTTTAGAACTATTCATAACTTTAGACAGGCTAAGTTTCAAAAGTTTTTATAATTTTTTTCAAAATTATTAAATCTGCAGTTCCATTGCTCTCCCTTTTGATGGCAGCATCGTCTTATCTGGTTCACAGCTCTTTGTTGCTGTAAAGCGCTGGGTTCTAATAATATTTGGGTGTATGTCAATGCATTTGCAGTAGAATCTATATATATATGTAAAGCAGATGTCTTCTTGTGAACAGAAAAAAAGGAGGGGGGAAATGCATTAAAATGATTGCAAGAACTGGAGGGGTTTTAAATAATTTTATACCTGAGTTGTCACTTTTGCTTGTAAATGGCTGTATCCATCCTTTGGTGCCCCACTCTTGCCACAACAGGACATGCCTCCATCTTCGTAAAGTTGTAGATCCCTTTTGGATTTTCAAAGTACAGTCAGGCACAGATGACACTGACAAAGACAATCTTTATTCATCTCGCAGGGAGAAATTTGTCTTGGTCATTTACAATGGCAGTAGACGTTACAAAGGACAGGTGCACTCACTCTCTCTCTCTCTCTCTCTCTCT
>NW_004797683.1:321924-328946 GCF_000002075.1 Aplysia californica
CTCTCTCTCTCTCTCTCTCTCTCTCTCTCTCTATTTGTAACACTGTGTGCTCCGTAACCTCAGATAACTCAAACACTGCAGGCATTTACATTTGGGTTCAACACATCCATAACTCGGGTTAACCGATAACGAAAAATTTTTAAGATATCATTTAGGGTTGCAAATTGTACGAGCTATCATTGATTTGGAGTTTTCCATGTTCACGATATCTGTGCTCGACTGTATATTATTATAAATACCTGAGCTGATAGTTTTTGAAATGTAACAAAGAATATTTTAGCATATAAGTTCACACTTTGAACTTTGGCCTGATACATGTCAAGTTGATTACAATTGAATCACTTTGAGTCGCAGAAATAGTGGTGAGGTTCCGAGTCTCTGTTGCATGTTTCATTTTCATTACCATCTATGTAAGATTGGGAACTGAAAATTATATGTAATTTTCACAAATGTAACACCTTTTTTTTGTTGTCATGTTTGTGTCCATACTGCTGTGACCTTATGGGTATTACATATGTATGTAAATGGCATTATTACTGCATTCATGTAAATTTGTTACTTTTAGTTTCCCCATATGTATGTGGATACTTACTTGTTTTCAAGGAGGGTATTTTATTTTAATAGAGAATTTCAGGTTTCTGTTTTACTTAAAACTAATGCCTGTTTATGGCAAAGTAGTAGTCGGGCCAGTACCAATGAATATTAATTCAAAACTTTTCAGATATGGCATTTTCCTTAAGTTTTCTGATGAAAGAAATCATTGGGGTGGAATCGTCCTTCAAACTGACTGAATTTCGTAAATTAAGGAAACATTTTGTCTCTTTTGCCTTCATTTGATTTAGTCTGTCAGAGCGTAGGCCTACCAACGAAACTCAAAGATTATAATAATGATAATGAATTGCATTTATATATCCCATCCGTAAAGGAAAATGCTCAGTGCGTTTTACAATAATAAAAAAACATACATTCCACCTTAAGAGTAGCCAGATCAAACAGTCTTCACACCCAGGTTATTCTTTTTTTTTGACAATTATATACGAGCTTGTCTAGAAATACGGGTACAGGATACATACATACATTTTCATCAAGAGAAAGCCTAAATTCTGGGCATACTATGTGCTCACTATGGCTTTTATTTCTGAACTGAAAATCAAATAAACTTTGGTTTTTGCCTAGTGCAGCCTTAATTTAACAACTTATGTTGTCAATCCTAGGTTTGGTTTCACATCTGTAAGGTTTTATAAGTCTAGTACATGGGATGGAATAAAATTATGAAGAATAGCAAGTGTTGGATGAATATAGGAGTTGTATGAATCCTTGATTTGAGTCTGACAGAGTGTATCTGCTCTTTTCATATGTTAACTACCGTATTTCTTCATATGATACACAAGTTTTGTCCATAGTGTAGATGTCTTTTCATATCTGTATGTCTTTCCATTGATGTCAAAATCAAGAGCCTCGCTCAATTACTTTTTAAACTCTGTGTGATGGGAATTTTAAAGTCTCATTGTACATCGGAAATGAAATTCAATCCGCTGCCAGAAAGAAAGTTGGTAGGCTGAGAATGGAGATATTTTTATATGGAAGTTTAAACCTTATTAACCATACATGAAATGATTTAAATATTGATGTGTACTATCAGCATTGTTTATATTATGTGTACCCTCTATGTATGTGTCTAAAAAATCAGTAGCGTTGTTGAAAATATTTTCTGGCTGATACCGATAGCATCTGTTTCTAATTCTCCTCATTTGATTCTATTATCGTTTGGCTCTACAACTTTTTCAGCTGTTAACATCACCACAGACAAGAACCTTTTGGTCTGCTGCAGCATATTTTCATATTGTGAAAAAGGACTAGGACTAAGAGAAACTACCCATTGAATTACTGGTACAAATTATGTATTTGAAGTTAAAACACTCAGTTCTGTCCCTTTGCTGTTCAGACGATGAAGCGTAAAATCAACTTGTGTTCCATTTTTGCTGTTCTTTAAAAAGTTTTCATGTCCGATGCTGACGGGTTTCAACTTTTCATCTTTGCTTTACTCGTTCGCCTACACATTTCTTCATCTATCAGCTTACACATCTTGGTTTCTGTCTCAAGCTAGTTTGCTACTCTTTTCAATGTAGAATGTTGGGATTCTTTATAAATTGCAATATATTATGAATTCAAAAGCCAGTATGAATAATTACTGTTATTATAACAAGTCAACTTAAGGTAGTCAATGCTTTACAAAATTTGAGACTGAAATTGCTACTTACCTTTGTCTATTTGTTGAATATATTGTTTTTGAAGTATTAGAAACTACAGGCGGGGAAAAAAACTGTTTCATATTCATTTCATTGTGAATATTATGATATATTATGTTTCTTTAAGGTAACCCAGTCTTTTTCTCGGTTGGATGCTTTACTATTTACTTGTTATTGTCAGGAAGTCATGTTTGTCTGTATACATAATTTTGTTTTGCACCTTTTTTTTCCGAGACTTTTGTTGGAGATGAAGAAGAAAGTGGAGGAGTAATGAAGGAACTCATAACTCCAGCATGATTTTCATTTTTCACAAGTTGCAACAGAAGTGCACTTTTTTGCTACTTATATACACTAATGTACATATTATGTTTCAAGTGGAATATTGATAATCTATCATCATGAATGAACCTTTGTTTTCATCTGTTCGAAAACTTTTTTTTTACAAAAATGTATTTTTTTAATGTTACACACATAATATAATGTGTTTCAAGTGGAATAGTCATGTATGTATCGTCATCAATAAACCATAGTGCTCACCTATTCAAACTTTGTTTGTTGCTTTGAAAATATTTTTATTTCCTTTTGTGTTGATGCTGTTGTAATTATTAGTTTTTTTAATAGGCTAATTTCCATGGTTTTTATTTTCAACTCCTTGCAAGAACAGTGGAAGAAAAAACAATTATGCTCTTTGGGAACAGCAACACGCTTGTGTTTATTTACTAAGAATTTATTTACTCATAATTCAATACGTTGAGTGCATAATGAGCGCTATATATAGTACCATCAAATATGGTTCACATGAAAAAAAAAGGCTACACATTGAAAAACTTTATAACAAATCTGGAAAGACTATTGGTTCAGAAGCATCCTACAAGGAACCATTTACACTGGAGTATTCCATATCGTTGCCTCCTATGGCATCATTTGAGTTGGGATTTAATTTGTTATACCGATTTACAGTGAACAGTTTTGAATTCAAATTAAGAGAAGCATATCAACACTATAAGTTACAGTCATATCGTGCAGGTAAAACGCTGCCTTAGAACTAGGGAGGTCTATCTAGCATTTAAGCCGTTTTTGAGTTGCTAAGACCATGAGGTCAAAAACCAAATTTTAATGTTCTGCAATCTACTCAAATCAAAATCGTAAGATTATTCGGAGTCGTTATCAAGATATTCAAAGAATTGCATTCGAAAAAGCTTGACATGTGAAACTCACAATTTTTAGATCAAATTTCCCAAAACAAGGTACTGAGCATATCATCACTGATCACTCATGGTACCATAATCCGCGAGGATCGTAAGAGCGCTGCATGATAGAGAGCCTCGTCACGACGTGCCTCCACTTTTCACCGTTTTTATTTTTTTAGCGCTTGAGTTAGGGCAAAGGATTTCCCTGTCCACTCCTCAATGTTGTCGGTCCACCTCTTTCTTTGCCTTCCTGATCCTCTCCTTCTCCTCCCCTGCACAGTTCCCTGGAGAATGGCCTTGGACAGGCCACAAGATCTTGCTACATGGTCATACTAATTCAGTATCTTTCGATTCACAGTAGACAGCAAGTCTAAATATGTAGTGGCTCGTGTGTTGTTTCACTCTACTGCGCACTTCCTCATTTGTGATGTGGTCATTGTATGAGATACCAAAGAGTCGTTTAAAGCATCTCATTTCGGCTGCTTGGGTCTTCCTTGATTCACAAGCATACAGAAGATGGAGATGACTAAAGCATAGAGTAGTCAGATGTTGGAATTGACTGAGATATTTCTATCTTTCCCTATTGGTCTTAGTTTTGTAAGCGCCCCTGTTGTTTGTGCAATTCTTGCATTGACTTCTGGCATGGATTCTTTTGGGCTGATGATAGCACCAAGGTACTTGAACTGGTCGACTGTTTAAAGTTGTTAACCATTGACCATAATTTTAATTTTAATGGATTTGTCACCATTTCTCATCATCTTTGTTTTCTCGGCACTGATTTCTATGCCATATCTGGCTGATATTTCATCCAGTCGTTTCACCAGTCTGGCGACTTCTTCATTTCCTGCCAGTCCGTCAATGTCATCGGCAAATCTGAGATTAGTAACTATTCGTCCGCCGATGCTGACTGTGGTCGTATGATTTTTAAGAGCATCGATCATGATTTGTTCAAGGAAGATGTTGAGCAGGGCTGGGGATAGCAGGCAACCTTGACGTACGTACACCGACAGTAGTGTGGAACCATTCTCCTATTTTCCCTTGGGCGAGGACGGCACTGGTGGCTTTGTTGTATATAGCTGTTGGATCAGCTCTATTGGCTTTTGGCCCGTGTCGTTGTTCTTCATTGTTGCCCACAGTGCATCATGCCACACGCGATCAACGGTTGTTGTTTTTTTAAATCGATGAACACATAGATGTCTTGCTGGTGTTGACAGTATTTCTCGCACAGAACTCTGAGGTTGACATCTGTTCCTGTTGTACTTCTTCCAAGCCTGAACCCCGGCTTGCTCTTCAGCTATTATTTCTTTGCCTGTGGTCTCAATCGGTTCAGTATAACTTTCAGCATCTTTTTGATTGCGTGGCTTATCAAGATAATAATAGTTCGATAATGTTGGCATATCACTCAGCAGATAGAACTTTGTAATTCAAGGGAAACAAGCAGACACAAATGGAAGAGAGAATGAAAGGAAGTAGGGCCTGCCAGTGGCGACCCCAAACACCTGCTTTCAGTGGACAAGCATCCCATCAGTCTTAAACTCTTTTTCTTGCACGTAGTGGAATCAATTATATTTATTTTTGCCAACCAACATAACTGTTCGCTTGTGCAGCCTTCAAAGGATAGAAAGTTATAAAGAAAGGGCCAAGAACGGTGCTTACAACAATAATGTATAAGGTACTCGTAAAGTCCTGAAAATCTTGTGTGTGTGTGTCTGTCTGTCTGTGTGTGTGTGTGTGTGTGTGTGTGTGTGTGTGTGTGTGTGTGTGTGTGTGTGTGTGTGTGTTTTCCGTTGGTAACAAGAGTACAAGTACTACTTGATATATTAGAACTGGTGAATATTTTGTATGCCTGTACACGCAATTCTTTGAGTATCCTCGCCCCCTTTTAATGATAAATAACTAGTTCTCATTCATCCGGATTATTGGGTATCCAGCTCGTTGACACCCGGCACACGTCAGTTCCTTTAGTGGTGACGTCACATTGTCACACGCAAAGCTTTGTTTGAGCCCTTGGCCTGACAGAAAGGGCTTGGAGGAGTTATACCCCTTTATCGATCCTTGGAGAGAGGACTCGTTGTGAGGACTCTCGTTTGTCAGTTAATGAGTGCCATTAGGTTAGGCCAGATATGGAGAGGAGAGTGGGACACAAGAGAACAATACACGTAATGCATTTAATGATATAATACATTAGGCCTATACAGCTTAAGACAAGTTTGGAAACAGAAAAGGCAGTTCAAGGCCCAATAAATCTCAACCAGAATGCGCAAGATAATGATATGTCACAGAATGTGTTTGTTGGCCTATTTAGATTTTAAAATTAATAAATAAACAATAGATACATAAGTATGAGTAAAGAGACATGTAAAAAAAGAATTAATAGAATGAATGAAAGATACAAGTAATAACAGAGTGAAATGAAAGAGTCAAAAACAGACAGACAAGCAATAAACAAAATAAATAACGAAGAAAATCAGGTGGAAAGAAAGACAGAAAGGAATAGAAGAAAATCGCGGTCGTGACGAACCTCTCTTGTCTCCCCTTCGAGTAGTTTTGTTTTTTGTTGCTGTTGTTTTTTATGTTTGTTTGGTTGGTTGGTTGTTTTGTTTGTTTTGTTTTTTAGTTTTGTCTTTTTTGTTTGTTTGTTTTTTGTGTTTTTGTGTGTGTGGGTTTTTTTTTTGGGGGGGGGGGGTGGGAGGGTTCAGTGTTAGTAATATCAGATGGACAACATGTTTCTCCGTCTCTGAAGAGTCCGCGGGGCTGCCTCTTGTTTTTCTTTTTCTTTAACATCCCAATGCCGGTTCTTTTTTCTGGTTGGATATTTCTTAGGGAAGTTGCTGTCTTTGGGGACATAGGCCTATAAGAGGGAAATCTTGTGACATTACACATCTGGTTTGAAACCCGTCAGACTTCTTTAATCCAATGAAAGGTGCTTTGAAAATGGCGGTTCTTAAAATAATATTTATAAGAAATTAATAAGAATTATGTTTAGAGAAGAAGAAAATACCATCGCAAATCTGTTCTTTCGTGTACAAAACTGAACAATCTAAAAGTTTTGATCACAATAAAAATGCTATTAAAATACATTGAGGGAATTTAAGCTGCAAAAATTCAATAGCAATTCATTGAACACTTGTTTAGACGAAGTTATTGAAAATTTAAAGCAAATAGCAGCATTAACTCGGGAAAAAGTCGATCTGAACGAGTGTTTTTATAGTAGGCCTATACTCAGACTCGGACTCAGGAGTTTCAACAAGTTTGAAGTTGGAGCTTCTGGACTCCGACATCTTCGAGTAGGCAAAAGAAAATAAGCAGAATAATAAGTTTTTCTTAAAGTACTGGAGAATGGCAAGGAATGAAGTAAGAAGGGGCTTACATCCGTAGCCACTTATATCGTGGCTCGTGAAAAGTAAGTTTCTTTACAGTATTCATCTTCAGTCATATTTATTTCTAAAGGCCAGTATTATGAGTGCCATTTTAGTTTTATATATTATAAAAAAAATCCCCCCACCCCCCTTCTACACACAAACTGACACATACACCAAACACACACACGCACGCACGCGCGCACGCGCACTCGCACACACAC
>NW_004797683.1:330307-332341 GCF_000002075.1 Aplysia californica
GGGGGGGAGTAATCTTGGCTAATCCCTACAATTGAAACGATAGAGATAAAATAGCCAGCGCGATCCATTATTTATCAAGTTCCTTGACATGATATTTAGGTGTAGAAATAAGATACGGCTACATCAAATATTCATAGATGTACTTTGTTAGAAACATAAATTGGGTTTCATTGTCGCAGCGCTTGTCTGGGCTTTTTATGGAGGAAGAGAGAGGAGAAAAAAAACTGTTATAGTAACCCACGTCCTGAGCTTCAACCTCAACCTATCTCGATCGACCCTGGCGCACAGACTGTCTAATAAGAGAACGACTTTTATTCCGAGTGCACACTGCCAATCAATCGAATTCATTTGATCGAGTCAGGGCCATCCAGATTTTCCTTCTTCGTGGAAGAGGCAACGGTTTTCATTTATTTGGCACAATTCGACCGAGTAGACTAAATTCAACGGTGCATCCCTCAAAAATCAAACACGTGAGTTTTTCAAGGCCCAGTCGTATCGGTAGCAATGTGCGAAAATGGTAGCTAATCTGTTCCCATTCCATAGAGGAAAACCCTGACCGACTCCATTCGATGGAATCCGATTGGCATGCAGCGCGCACTGGGTTCTAAGCCACCAGACAGACACGAGAAAGGTCAGACCTTTGGGCATCTCCTCCCGAGGACTGCTCTGCGACTGGAATAGCTGATGACTTAGCCACGACTTACCTCCCATGGGAAATGCGTCCTCTAGAGTCGAGAGAGTGAACCAAAAATAACGTTTTCTGATGAGAACAAACAAAAACGGTAGCTCGTTCACAGCTGAATAGACTTTTCAGCTTTAACGAAGATGACTGGAGGAAATCTCACAATGTCATCTTTCTTTCTACAGGAAATGGAAGAATGGTTAATGCTCGAGGGGTAAAAGTTATTTTTTCTATTGTTTTTAAAATATGTTATATTGTTATGGTCCAAATGAAACTCAAGATAGTGAAATGTTGATCAGTTTGGGATGATTCTTATTTATTTATTTATTCGTTTTTCAAATCATGGCCCCAGTTCCATTCACAGATGTCATATTAATCTCATTGTTCTCACCAGATAAGCATTTTGCTTTAGGATATCGGGAGTATAGTAGTCCTTGGTAGGACCTTAAATTTAAAGTTAAAAAATGCAGCACGAAGATGGGACAAGGGATAGAGGGGGAGGGTGTAGATAGTGATAGATAGATAGATAGATGGAGAGAGAGACAGACAGACAAACAGACAGACAGACAAAGAGGGCGCAGATAGAGAGAAAGAACGAAAGAGAAGGGGTGAGTGCTGATAGGGATATTAGTATAGATATCTACGTTTAATTGCTAGATATTTTTCTTCCAGCTATAGATCAGATTTTTAAAGTAATATTTACATGCATTCACCACCGACCTTCATCATCATCATCCAGTGCTAGATCTGCGACAGACATCGGCGATCATGATTTTCCATTCATTCCTTTGCTCGGATGCTCTCAGAAAAGCTACGTTTCCCTGATTTTTCCCTGTTACCCATTTGTTTAGGTTCCCTAAACTGCATTTGTCGTTTCCTGATTGTTTTTAACATTGAGCGTCCCACGTGGGCTTCATCAAGCACTACCTCATTTGATTTCTTTTCCTTCCACGATACTCTTAGCAGTCTCCTAAGAAACCACATTTCTGTTGCCTCTATTTTCACCGACCTTCATAATGTTTAAAATATGTGAGCTAAAAAGAAATCATATAAAGCCATCTTTGAAAATGTGACGTTGTTATAATGTTAGGTTCCTTATCCTAGTTAAAGGGCTGACCAGAACCATGTGTCTCAGTTGCGGGTAGGAAACATGTATTGTAGTTGGAGCATGTGTCAAGGTAATGTATAAAGAAAGCTGTTACCAGTATCTCCCAAGTCTTTTATATGGCATATTTTTTTTAAAAACGTGATGATGATGATGATGATGATGATGATGATGATGATGATGATGATGATGATGATGATGATGATGGTGATGATGAGGATGATGATGATGATGATGTTGATGATGA
>NW_004797683.1:332807-338806 GCF_000002075.1 Aplysia californica
GAGAGGGGGGGCAGAGAGAGAGAGAGAGAGAGAGAGAGAGAGAGAGAGAGAGAGAGAGAGAGAGAGAGAGAGAGAGAGAGAAACACGGAGAGAGAAAAAAGGACGGAAAGAAAAAGAAAGAGTGGGGAAGAGGGCATAATTGATTCATGTACTTTCACATAAGAGAAGAAGGAAATTTAGCAGGAGGAGAAGCCTATTTTAACAAGAGTTCTTCACATGTTCCCTCATGAAGGCCTCTTAACGCAGCCTCTCCACTCACTCACTCACCTCTCAGAGCTGCCCTTTCCATCACGGCCCACGCCACAGAAATTGGAGAAAAAACAGAGTTCTTTGTTTGTTGCTTTTGTTGGTGCTTGCAAATGTATTGCATGAAACGTTTGCACGATAACGACCGAAACTCGCTAGTAAAGGACTCTTGAAACACCAAAGTGAAACAAAAAAATAGCCAGACAACACAATGACGCCCACTAATCATCACTTCCTCCCACACAGCATAAGAACATCATAAATCTGTTCTGAGGCTGGGAGGAAATGCAATGTCCACGGAAAGTTGAGAAAAAGAAAGAAAATTCCGCTTCTGCTCGGCTTCGAACCCACCCCAAATCCACTTCTCACTCGATTTTGCACCAACGAATTCACAATACTTTGGTCTAACACAGTGCATGGATAGTAAATGCAATGACTACTATTTGCATAATGATGCAGTCATAATTAGTTGAGTTCTTCAGTCAGCTCCCTCTCCCCGATTTTGGCTCCAGGCACTTGATCACCCAATGTTATGATTCTTATTACTTGTGTGCATGAATCTCAATAGACTCATAAAATAAATGTAGAAAAATACAGTACTTTGGGCATTTAAAACAGCTCGATACCAAGAGGTGTTGGAAGGAAGGATGTGAGGCAGGAGGAGAGCCAGGGGTAGACAAAGAGTAGCATGGACGGACGACATAAAAACACGGACTGGCCCGGATATAGCAGAATGTGCAACGGCAGCTTGCGACCGTGAAGGATGGGTGGTTATTACACGTCAACCTCCGAGTCAGTGATGAGACCTCCAGGTATTCCAGGTACAACACGTTCTGCTGTTTGAAGGCGGGGTCTTAGGAGTGGAGGGGAGAGGGGAGGGGGGGGGGGCGGTTGAAGTTTGGATGATGTTTAAAAGCTTCGTTTGCCTACAGAAGAATCTCGTTTCATCTTTTCTTTCGATTTTTTGGAGCCTGTCCTCCAAGATGAATAAAATTTGTGGGGCGCCGAGGTGAAATAAAGCACTCGTAAAAATAATGAAATAGAAGTAACCAACATTTTTCCATCCGTTGGGCAATTTCATTGATTTGATTTTTATAATTTTTTTTAGGGGGTGGGGTGGCTCAATACCTTTTATTTCCATTTTAAAACACATTTCCTTAGTGAATTTAGCTGAAAAACGTTGATTAAAGTCACAAAAAATGTACATTTTTAGTTTCCAAGAACTGATGCTTTGAAAGTCATAAATCTGTGGCGGCCTCTTTCTCGCTGCTACCTCTGAACCAGGCGACACCCCCCCCCCTTTCTTTTAGCCAAAATATCTCGACTTCTATTCAAGCCAGATGGGTATTTTTATTCAAAGAAAGCAAGACAAATGAATGCACTTTAATTAAGATGATACAAAAAACTCGACATGCCAAAAAATTGACAAGCGTCTGATTCCATCACGTCCTATCTAATATAAATGAGCTATCCTCTAGAGCTGATCCCCGGGTCCATACAGCTTCTCCTGCGTGTTGAGGGATGAAGACCATAATGGTTCCCTCGATGCCTGCACAGAAACGTTTACTGATACAGTCGAAACTGTCTAAGACGGTCACTCATTGTCGAGGAGAAAAGAGGCGGTCTAGACAATGGTCGTCTTACACAGGGTCATTATTATGTAAACAAATCACACACAAAGGAAAAAATGAGAAGTGGCCATTTGTTTGTTTGTTTTAGTAGAAGTTTTACGGCGCTCGCAACCTCATAAGGTCTTATGAGCGCCAACTGGTAGATGTCAACAGAAAAGTCCTAACAGAGAATCAGACTTACTCTGCTCACCTCTCTAGCTTCAACAGCCCAAAGTCTGCTTCGACTATCAAGGCACCCCGGAAATAGCGGGTCACAAGAGTGTGACAAACATACAAACGGAGTAGAGGAAAATGACTATAGTAAGGATTAGGAAAGAAAAAGCAGCAGTTCCCTGTTGTAGTTCAGGCACAGTTATGAGCTTGACATTGTTGGATCAGCCCATTTACAATTCTACTGTGCATTAGAAAGAGAAATGTCCCCCTTTGGAAATGGCCTAAAGACACGTCAGTCAGGAGCACCCCCCCCCCCCCCCGGGGGGAAGTAGCCATTTGTTCAGATGGTTGTCTTATACAGGCGGCCGCCAGAGCAGGTTCGACTTTATGTAGAACACACTGAGCTGGAAAACAGTAGTTCAATTTCACCAGGCACTAATAATTAGTAAGATAAACCAACACTCAGACAAAGAATTAGAAGCACACCAAACGAGACATCGAATCTACGCTTACTGGTGAGAGTTTCCCCTATATTTCCATAATCATTGCGTAATACTGTTAGCTTCAATGCAAATTCATCCTGCATCAGAATCTTATTCCACCTTCTATCCCTGTCCCCTGTCTGTTTGGCTAAAGCCTGGCCCTGGGTCCTCATTATTAAATTCTTTGTTTCAATTATAGCTGTGAGAGGACCCTTGAGACTGGCCCTAGGCTTTAAAAGAAAGTTGGAAAAAATGTTGAAGCCAGAACACTATGCTGTAATGCTCTCATGGGGTGTGAGAAGGTGGGATGGGGATCGAGGAGGGGGTCTTTGCTTCAATCTGCAGCTATTTCGTTTCTTCCTAGGAATTTTGCACTATCTTGTTTTGTCTAGAGGGTGTTGCTCTATTTCATGTCGTCCTGAGGATTTTGCTCTATTTTATTTAAAATAAGTTTGTCCTGGGAATTTTGCTCTATCGTTCTCCATTTCACTTTGTCCCAAGAATCTTGCTCTTTCTTGCTCTATTTTGTTTTCTTTTAAAGATCTTGCCCTATCTTGATCTATCTCATGAGCTCATCTCCCCTATGAGCTATTTTTATCTTGCTTTATTCTGTTTTGGCCGCAGCATCTTGCTCTATCTTGCTCTATTTTACTTCGCTCCGATGATTCGGTTCTATTTTGCTCTATCTTGCTTTGTCCCGAGGATCTTGCTCTGTTTTGCCCAACATTTTTCTTCCTATGATCTTGTTCTACTTTGCCTTATCTTGTTTTCTCCCGAAGATCTTGCCCTATTTTGTTTCGTCCGGTAGATCTTGTTTTTATCTTACTTTTTTCTCTAAAATCTTGTTTCCTTTATGATTCTAAAAGTGTAAATGAAGGACTGGTGTGATGCTCAGGTTCCGTACTTTACAAGGCGCAATGTAGGTCATTTCGACGAAAAGTTTCTGGTTCCCATAACAGGGGAGCACCCCGTTGTGTCAGTTGGCATCATATTAGGACACGAGCAGAAATGGCTTCAGTTCGGGTCCCCAAATGAGGTACTGTTCTTGAGATCGGGTTGTTTAGGGCCATAATGCCATGGCTCTCTCTCCGTCCACTTGGCTAGGCCGTGTTGGAGACTGACGTTAATGAATAACCCCTTACATCTTTTGGGGCGTAATGCCCATCAAAAGATCGAAATGCAGCGAAAAACTTAAGGAAAGCTGTAAAAAAAATTCGACACCCACATAGATTTGAATCCTGAAGTTTCTGATGGTTAAGTTCGCAATCAGCTCTTCAGCGTTGTCAGGATTACAGCATGCAACAGCTGCAAAGATTGCAGAAAAATGTTTAAGAAAAGTAGCCACCTATGTATCTGGCCAAGACCAATTGCTTTGCCGATTTCAATACATACATCCTTAATTAGAAAGTGTGAAGGTGACACCGTACGAATATGATATGATGTACAAATGAAATATGGTTTTAGTAATGAATCCTCGCTAATCGGTGAGACTTTCCATATTATATTTTCAGTACTATCTCGCCATGTCTGTGGTACAACGGTTAAGTACTTTCCCGTAGCACGCAGAAAAGCGGAGTTCGAGTGAGGAAAACTTTAATCGATTGTCTCAGTCTGTCTGCTAGGACGTTGTATCCCTCTCAGACAGGGTTGGTCCTGACAGGCAGAGTCGAAGCCCACTTCATGAACTAAATTGTGTCAATGGGGAAGTTTAAAAAAATACACATGCATACAACTAGGATCAAACCTTTAAGAAAACTCAAATGTTCCTGCTTGTTCTCTCTATCATTTTCCCTATTCTGTGGCTCAACACCCGTCCTGGAGTCTTTATTATTGAATCCTTTGTTTCAATTAGAGCTGTGAGAGGGCCCCTGGGACCGGCAGCAGGCTGGAAGGAGGGACGAGGCACGGGGAAGAAGAAAAATGAGAGGATCAGGTGCTTGCGCGCGATTGGAGGGTGGGAAGGTCTTTGCTTTTCACCGCAACATTTCCTTTCGAATATTGTGAGTTTGTGTATTTTACAGAGAGTAGCAGAAAGGAGGCTGTTGCAGCCACAGTGCACGAGGTAAGGATCGTCTGTTCCCCTTAATTGAGGTCGTGCTCCAACCCATCGTGGTTTGAATTAAATCGAAGAAGGACCCTTGCTCATCTGACAAAACTATTCATTACTTTTGCGGACACGTTATTTCCTTTCCTGGGTCTGATTTTCATATTTTTGAGATTGTGCAAATAGTAGAAATTGGATTGGTGAAAGAGCGCTTACCAAAATGTTCACAGAAAACGAAGGGGTCGTCGTACTAAATGAATATATCAATAGTTCATCTGACTTTTAAAAGCACGTCAGTTAATATGATTACATGTAATGAACAATGATATTGATATCGATCTTATTGTTGAATCATTTAATGTGTATACAATAATCATATACAACGTCCATGATTAAGTTTAATTTCTTTATCTATGCATGTATGTATGTGTGTATGTATATGATTTTAATAGAATGGATGAAATGTATAACACCACACGTATAAAAAAGATAAAAAGAATTATAAACGACTCATCACACCACCTTTACACACAAATTGTAAGATCACGCAGCGGTAGAAATGTACCCCCAAAAACAAAGAAAGAAATATATAAAAGAAGTTTTTTACTATCTAGCATAAGGCTTTTGTCAGAATGAACATAGATGTTGCTCTTAAAGTATGTATCTATATATAACTCCAAAGGTCTTGCATTTAAATTCCTGCATGTGGTTGAATGATGCATTTGATGTGAATGTACATTTTGTCAGCTTTACTTCTCTTTTCATATTGAATTTTAATGAGAGTAAAATATAATTCAACTTTTTTTGTATACTTGCATGTGTTTTTACGGTCCTGTACAACCAAGAAAAATTTCCCTCTGGGATAATAAAGTATTATCTTATCTTATCTTATCTTATATTTATATAAAAATAGTGGATACACGAAAGTAATGTAATACGGTATGCCAGTTTAATAAATGTAATGATAAGATATGACTACCGGTGAGAGCTTTGAGATGTACATATTAATATCTATCTTTTATCTTAAACCTTACAAAACCGAACAAAACCCCCCAAAAAAAAGAAAAGAAAGGAACAATAGTAATGTAGATCGAGCAGAAAGAACTCGGCTTTAACCAGGAGACAGTTTACCACTTTTAATGTGATCTATATTACACTTCTTTTAAACTCAATGAATGAAAATAAAGTGTGTTGAAAGTACACTCTTTTATGATATAATATATGGTAGGAGTGATTAGACTTCTAGTTCCATGTGTTCAGATAATTGACCGACCCAGGGTAGGACTACACGGGCTTTGTAATTACGTGATGTCATATTATTTGCACTGTCTAATGAAGTTAAGAAAATAATATAGATCTATTGTGGGTCGTATCCCTTCTATATAAATTTACATGTATCAGTATCACTCGTAGGTATGTTTGTATATATAATATAATATAATA
>NW_004797683.1:339147-340908 GCF_000002075.1 Aplysia californica
AGACAGACAGACAGACAGACAGACAGACAGACAGACAGACAGACAGACAGACAGAGAAAGTGAGTGTCTACATATTACGCACACAGACAAAAAATAAACCCCACACAAACGATCACACACACAAACAACGGACACCTTTGACACTCTCTATTCTTCCATCCGACCCATCCCCTATCCTCTCTTTGAATCGGGCTCTCTCTGTGGTAAGCACCAAAATGTCGAAACCCAGGGTGTGTGAGCGGCACGAATGGCTAGCTGTATTGATTACGTGAGCAAGGGATACTTTAGAGAGAAACAGTTGCACGTGCGAGGTACAGTATTATTATAATACTCGTGATGGCGAGGACATCAGCGTGTGCGCGTGCATGTGCGTGTGCTTATGCGTGTAGGGTATGCTCATGTGTGCGTGTGCTTGTGTGTGCGTGTGATTGCCAGACGGTGCGCGCAGTGCGCTGGTTCAATGGAGCCACTGGGAGTCTTTACTTAAGGTATGACGGACAGATTCGTCGATACTTGGCAAACCTATTTAAGGTGAGATACAGCATTTACGTTTACTCTTTACTGTTTTATTACATGTATTATCACGTTCATCTTTAGCTTTATATATGGCTTACTTTCCTTTGAGTCCTTCCAAGAAAGCAGGGTTTTTTTCATTTTCCTATTTTATTTTTGTTGTTGTTACTTTTTAAAAATTACTTCCTGTATTTATTTAATCTACTTCTTTTAAAAGCATTCTTTTTCTTTTTTGAGGTGGGGTGGGGGGGGGGGTTTAATTGTTACGCTGCTTTTTTGTGACTGAGTTGACCCAACCTGTCAGTTCTGCCTCTTTAAGGTACATTTAAAAAGCAAAACTGAATACACCCTTATGGTTGGGTGGTAAGAGGAAAACCCCAGGGGCCTTTAAAACTTGCTCTTTCTCCGTCCTTGCTTTCGATCTGTTGCCGCATGCCACATCCCACAGTGGTTCTCCATGGCCTTATTATCTTGTCGAAGAGGGTCATTATACAGCTTTACCAAACATTTCGAAACGGTAAGGAGAAAAGGGGGAAAGGGGGGTTGAGGGGGGAGGGGGCAAATGTGAATTCTCCATAACAACTAATACCATCGAAAGAGCTCTATATAATGTTTGTCCTAGGATGCATGTGGACGCTCATGGAGCGATGGAATGCATGGGAGCACGCAGGGTGGGGGGGGGGCAGCTTTTCGTCTGTTTGATCTTTTTTGTTTTGTTCTGTTTTGTTTTGTTTCGTTTTTACCCACTCTTATTGACAGGTTATGGATCCTTTTAATTTGAATACACAATCTGATCTGTTGAGAGTTCTGACAGGCAGAAACAAAATCGAAAACTGATTCGCTAATGGTTTATTAAGAAAAGGCCTGAGCTTTCAAGCCAACAGGGCAAAAACGCAATAAGCTGCCTCCTATAAAGTGAGAGTATGGAAATAGATTAGACAGAAAAAAGATTATGTAAACTGAGCCTTCTTGCAGCAGGAGAGATTAAAAAGTAATGTGGTTTAGATAAAAATGAAAGTGAACACAGTGTTACAGCCAGAAACAAGAAGAACAGCTCAGAGATATGAAGATACATTGTTTACCCTTGCCTGTCAACATGGCCTTTTTATATAACAACTACCCACAGTTATAATTTAACAAAATAGCTCCCAACTCCCACCCATTTTTGACACTATGATATGAAAGCATAGAAACACATGAAAGTACACACATACTCTCTCTCTCTCTCTCTCTCTCTCTCTCTCTCTC
>NW_004797683.1:341377-342685 GCF_000002075.1 Aplysia californica
CCACACACACCCACTTATCCCTTCCATCCACCATTTCCCCCTTTTCTTTTTTCATCCCTCTTCCCCTCTTCTCTTACGTCTTTCGGTCAATAGAGACAGACGAGAAAAATAACCCTAAAGTCGCCAGTTCGGCGCAAGGGAAATGAGACCTTAAACGACGTGTCCATGCGTGAGGAAATAAGAGGCGAATCAATGACCGATGCTGGAGTGTCATGGATATAGTGTCCCATTACGGGAACTCGCGGGCTATCGGTTGTGATGGGACGATGATATATAAAGTCTGGTGAGAGACCGGTGACATTTGAGCTTCTGCTACGACGAGTGTCACTGTTAAGGTTTATAATTTAAGGAGATATGACAATACATGTACAATAAACTCGTGTTTGAAAGACAGACAACGCGGTACTTTTCCACCTATTCGATGAAACAATCTGAACGCAATTCGACAGCGTCTTGTAATAGGGTGCACCGGTAAGTAATGTTAGTGATCTTACACAATTAATTTAGAAGTTTCAGCTCTTCTTGTTTGATTAATTTGACCTTTGTTTTCTGTGGGTTTTTTAACTGATATTTCTTTTTCAATGTGAATATCAACTAATTTGGTCTTTGTTTTTAAATATTTCGCTCTTATTATTTATTTTTTTACAATGTGAATGGTAGTCTACCTTTTTGGTGAATGACAGTGTTTGGGAGCTTAACTGGCTGCCACGATGTATCTCCCTGGGGCTTCAAGGTGAAGAAATGGAGAGAGGCAGACCAGTCATCGAAGCTTTTACAATGTATGAAGTCACTAGTCCTTTCGATCTAAGGAGGGGGGCTACACCTGAAGGCTATCTCGCTTATTAGCCGGCCAAATTTTGCCATATTTCACAAATTATATAACAAGCATAGTAAGGAGTTTAAAAATCCGCAATCAAATTTGAGAAAAAAATTCGTTTCCATGGATGCGATAGCCATATTGGAGTTTGTTGACATATCTTACGTAATGAATACCGCACATTTCTCATGGAAACTAATTGGGTTTTTGTTTTGTTTTTGCGTACGTGTTCACAAACATTAGATCTAAAAAAGTGCCTGTTGTTTTTTTCCTAAACGAATTAGAAAAAAAAATTTATGAATTTTTTCCTGAGGTAGTGTTCAAATTTGCAAAAAGTCCGTGAAAATCCACACTCCAGACGCTACCAACAAAAATCTATTCTATATGTCAATAATTCAACAGACAAATATTTAGTATTACATCTTCTCTTCATTCTGTGAAAATTTCATGAAGATTGGATGAAAAATGGGGGAGTTATTCAAAAAAGTATA
>NW_004797683.1:342998-344345 GCF_000002075.1 Aplysia californica
CACACTTACACGCACACCCTGTAATACTCCTTGCACTTTGCAAAAGTGCCACTGTTTAGGTTTAATGATATATAATATGCCCATACAATAACTTGTTTTGGAAAAATAGACGACGGGATACATTTCTTCCAATTTAATTAACGTAATCGACAATTTCTACTAACGTGCTGCGGTAAATAATGTTCGTGATCTTATACATTTATAAGTTTCATCTCTTTTAGCTCTGTTAATGCGGGGTTTTTTTCTCTAATGAAAATGGTAGTCTACCTTTGCATGTAAGTGATAGTATTTTAGAGCTTAACTGGCTGTCACGGTGTATCTCCTGGAGATTCAAGGGGAAGAAAAGGAAAAGACAGGCCAGCTATCGAAACTACTTTACTATTAAGTCACTTGTACCTTTGGTTGAAAGGAAAGCAGTATTCTATGCGCTTTCACTGAGCCTTTATTGTGAAATATTATAGTTATATTATTTGTGAAGGTTCTTCACTTTGGCTGCGTAAAACTTTCGAACCACTTAAATTTCGAATTTGAAAAAAAATTAACGGTTGTTCAGAATCATTTACTGGGTGCACAGTTAAGTTATACATGTATTAAGGAGTCTGAAGTGACTGTTGTTTAATTTTCAGTTTTTCATTATTTTTGTTTAGATCTAAACTTGGGAAAGTCCGTCTTCTAAGATTGTAAACGTGTGAGGCTTCCGTTCAGAAACAACAGTGCGCACTGGATTCACAATGACTTGACGATCGATTCTTTTGAGTCCGTTCATCGAACGGGTACCCAGCTAGTACCGTATTTAATAGACAGAAACTTGAATGGCCACAACAACAGCCAGCTGTTCAGGTGTACCAAGCCCAGAACTGTGGATTTGGTTTGGTTTGGTTTTGTTTTTTTCAGTTTGTTTATAACCTATGGTATTGGCTATTTGTCTTTGAGAAATATTTTGTCATAATTCAAATCCTGCATGCTGAAAAATAGCAAGTACCGACAATACATTATTTTGGTACAATTTTATGAGGAAGGAAAAAGTATTTGTTTAAACTCTCTTCCCTTAAAACTTTTGTTGTGTGGGCTTAGAACGGTTAAGCAGATTATCGACGATAAGAAGAAACCAAAACTGTTCGTCACAGGGCAAAGTACAGTGTCTTTGAAGCAATTGTTTTATTTCAGCTGTGGACAAAACATGCTGACAATAAATAATGTCTTCGTTGTTGTTATCTTCATCGTCCTTGCAGCTCTTTATGTAGACGAAATTTGATATCACTTAATTTACACCAGTCTTCAAGTATTATGCAATAGAAGAAGAAGAAGAAGAAGAAGAAGAAGAAGAAGAAGAAGAAGAAGAAGAAG
>NW_004797683.1:346520-347558 GCF_000002075.1 Aplysia californica
TCTCTTTCTCTCTCTCTCTCTCTCTCTCTCTAACTCCATTTCTCTCTCTCCTTCTCGCTCTCTTTTATCTTTCTCTCCTTTTATCCCCCCCCAACTCTGTATCTCCCTCTCTCCATGCACCATATTCAGTAAAACCTCATATACCGCCTACCTTGGGACGGGCGTGGAAATGGCGGTACAGCGGGGCTGGTAGTAGTCTATAACAGGATAGCACTGATCGTCCTCTTGAAAAGTGGTAATTCATCTAAATGAATGAGCTGTATTGCGCAATTGCCATGCGCAGGAGAAAAACGAGTCGTAACTACCAACTTTATGTACAGCTCAAGTCAAACTTTAGGTACATTCAAGTTAAGTGTTAAAGAGTTCTGCCTGATCAGAAACTTGACTATTATGTGTCAATGACCCTGTTGACTTACTTTTGAAAAAATCAAACCCGTTGATATTCGTCAGTCTTCGGTTAACGACCAAGACAAATTCCTCCCTGCGAGATATATGAAGATTGTCATTGTCATTTTATGTATGTAGTATTGTGAGTAGTCACAATGAAAAAAAGAATCACGGGCGCCCGCCAGCTTTTTGGTCACCGGACTGATATTTGGGGACGCCAGATATTTTTGGCCGACAGACCAAGGTGATGCACTTCCTTTTAAAGTTTCTCTAGCCGATTTTCAGATTACATTCCAATTTTTGAACAAAATATTGCCCAAAGCCTAAAAACAAAAGCTTTTCCGAAATATGCGCAAATCAGGAGCAAATTGGTTTCAAATTAAATGCCAAAAATAGGCCAAACTCGCTGAGACGTGTATAGGAAAGAATATATCAAACAGCTACCAAGTGGGTCCCGCTGCCGAACACAGTACGTAGTGCTTACCTAATTCTCTGGCGGTACCGCGGGGCAAACTTACATTAGTTTAGAAAGATCTGCAAAACTCCGACAGTTGGTAGATTGCAGATGGTGGTGTAAAGGCGCAAATACCATGTTTATAACATAGGCGTTTCTTGCGTTCATTGACAAAACCCGACGATACAGCGGGCTGT
>NW_004797683.1:347910-349803 GCF_000002075.1 Aplysia californica
ACACACACACACATACACACACACACACACACACACACACACACACACACACACAAGAAAAACCCCAACGACGGCGACAGAGACACGGCGTGCGTGAGAGTACGGTATTTAGACATTCAAATTCGCGTGCTCCTGAAAAGCCTGTCTGGCTAGGAACATACGGTGACTTATGAAACATGTTCTTCTATTGGCGTGTCTGAGATGGACAGGAAGCATATACTGATTACAACAGGAGCATTCTTGCTGAAGGGATTCTCCAGGGAGCCAATTGTAATAATCAACAAGTCTTGCATCGTCCACCACAGCAAGTAGGCCGACAAAACACCAAGAAATATTCGGAAAGGATCGAGATTTGCCCCCTTGTCGCCCTCCAGTCTTTTACACTCACATACTCAGCTTCTGTATTTCTGCAAAGTTGCATCTGTCCCCCCCCCCCCCCCTTCCCTCTCTCTCTCTCTCTCTCTCTCTCTCTCTCTCTCTCTCTCTCTCTCTCTCTTTTCTCTCTCTCTGTCTCTCTCTTTCTCTCTCTCTCTTTCTCTCTCTCTATTTCTCTTTCGTTCAAGCCTTACTGTTTATAAGTATTATATAATAATATCACATACACGTATATTTATATGCCGTTTATACCATCATGACCAGTCGCAACATGTGCTTTCTTGATGATGTTGAATGTGTCTTCTATGCTGGCGTAGTAGATTGTAAGCTCACCGGGCGTTCAAAGTTTCTTTATAAGTTTCTGCACATCACCACATTTAAGAATTTCATACTTGTTGAGAAGATAATATTCATGGCGGGACTTCGTCTTTGAACAGTCTTTTTGAACAAATTGAGTTACACAAGTTGACTGAAATCAGTCAGACTGTGAATAAAATATGTTACTAAATTTCAATCATTTCATGAAGGAAGTGGCTATCATCACCCGGGGTGAGAATAAAAATACGAACGACCTCTCACCCCGGGTGAGACTTGCCAGCGTTGGCTATTCTCACCCGGTGTGAAACACGACCTGTTTTTCCTAATTTCGGACTACTGTCTATCGGTGTGGATGATCAAATTGACAAAAGCTAAGAAAAAATGACGTTATAGCACAAAAGTAAGCAAATTTGATCGTCTACAAAGATGCTAAGGCTATTTCACATTTCGAATAGAGCCGAACTACGCGGGTCGCCATTTTGTTTAAACCGGAAGTTCTCCCGCTACTCCTCTCTCTCTCTTTCTCTCTCTCCACTGCCCACAGTGCACATACAAAATTGCACGCTTTTAGGCTAACAGTAACAGTAGTAACACAAGAGCGCTGGAACGTTTGTTCACGGCACAGAATTCTACAATTCTGTTATCACAGTGTAGAATTCTGCGGTTCAGGGTGAACGCTACACTGGTTGGCCAAGGCTATAACGGTGAACGCACACCGGGTGAGAATAGCCAATTTCATGAAATGACTGAACATTTAGTCATTTCACACAATGACTGATTTCACACTCTGACTGTAACATATACAAGTGTATACGGATACGTTTGTGAGTGCATATGTGTATATTATGTGGGTATACATGTCGTGGACAAGGTATCACTCTAAAACAACCGTATCGTCTTGAGATGGGCGAAAATCTATATAATATTCTATTATGTCCTTTGTTTCTTTCTTCTCAACAGTGGAGGTCTAGCCATCCATCCACCTATTCAGCCATCCGCGGAAGCCTTCAGGTAAAGGTAGGTTGCTGTGTCTCCATTTCTGCATGTATGCATGTTTATCCATCTATGTAATATTTAGATTTCCTTATATCTTCTTTCCTCTCTCTAACAAGCTGGTTTGCTATCAAAGTAAGTTCATGCCAGACAGACGCAGCAACAACAACAACGCACGCACGTATACACATATAAATACGCGCGCGC
>NW_004797683.1:350586-352607 GCF_000002075.1 Aplysia californica
TCTCTCTCTCTCTCTCTCTCTCTCTCTCTCTCTCGGGCATTGGGTGCGCCTTTTGGTGCTTTACAATAGCGCCTTTTGTCATGGACGACTAAACTAATGGATTTGACCCCCAGACCATCTTTACTATTGTATAGACATAACCCGGATAAAGGCCTATGAATGTTGGTGGTGCTTTCCTTTTTGTTTTCCTCTCAATTTGTCGTTTTGTTTCGTTTTTTTGTTTGTTTGTTTTTGGTTTTGTTTCAGTGTTCATTCGTATACATGTATTTTCTTGTTGGGTTTTTGTTTGTATTTTAATTCATATTTCTTTTCCCCCCTTTTTTTTGGGGGGGGGGGGGGGGGAGTTGGTGTTGTTCTTGTTTTTAATGTAGGTGGTTTTATGCCCCCAGCGACTCAGTTCAGATCTTTTAGAAGACGGGCTTCTGATTCTGCCTGTCAGGGCCAATCCGGGCAGAGAGGGATACAATATCCCAACAGAAAGACCGAGATACTCGATGAATATTTCTCTCCTCCCAGGAATCGAACTCGTGTCTCTTGCGTGCGAAAATGAAGCGTTTAACCCCTACCTCACAGACGCCGGCTTCGTGTAAATAAAAACAATAGTAACAATAACAAGAGTTAAAACCTCAACAACCACAACAACAACAACAGCAGCAGCAACAACAACAATAACAACAACAACCACAACAACAACAGATGTGCGTGTGTTCCGTCGTTCATGACTGCCATGTCATTATCCAGTGTCCAGCTCAGCAGACTCTCCCCTCAAGCATCCGGTGGTTGAAAGGGATTCCACAGGAGACAGCGGCATTAAAGTCACCCTTGTGGGTGGTTGGCGGGTGCTCTGGTGTAGTTTGCTTCTTCTTTCCCATCAAACATCTATCGTCTTTATATCCCCTCCTTCTTTTTTGTGTTTGTTACTCTCTTGTAACACCTCTAATCTTCGGCACTTATATGATCTCATTGTGTTGCAAGTGCCGTAAAACTCTTACTAAAACTAAAACTAAAAGTCACCCAATGTGACGGACTAGGGTGTAACTGGGAGGTCGTCGGTTGCCAAATGCGTAGCTTGTTGAGAAATGTGGGATCTGACGGGAGGGCAGTCGGTGTTGCATACTGTGGCCCATTTGCTCTTCCCGACCTTCACCCTACACATCGATATTTCAGTTCCGCTGATGGACGCGTTTCGGACATTTTCGAAAACTAGTAGGGTATTCTTGGTGTAACTGCGAGAGGAAACCCATTGATTATTTTGAAGCAAGACCGTGGGAACGTGAAATCAACCCCGACCCCCCCCCCTTCAACCTGTACCGCATAAGCGGAAGGAGTGACTCCAGTACGAAGATCCGAAGCGCTGCTCTTCGTCGGGCACGAGAGCTTGATGCAGAGTACAATATCTACACTGACGGCTCGGTGAGTGCAGGAACAACGGATAGTAGCGCTGGGGTCGTTATCACAACGGGGGACCTCTCCAACCAGACTGTTGTCAACAAAAATAGAATAGACAAAACGTCGGGTCCAATCTATCCACTGTGCAGCGAGGAGCCCCAAGATTTGGGGCAGTGACTGCAAAAATGGCCGCTGCGGAGGTCCGGCGGTGTCATCTTTTGAGGGAGGATTCAGGGAGGTTGGACTGCCTCACCCGCTACCCAAGAGAGGCCTTGGCGAAGAGTGCGCTCTTCGGGGCTCCAAACAGCCCGGAAATATAGCCCCGTCCCCCAATACACACACAACAACTACAGCCACATCGACACAGTTCAGTTCATTTAGGAGAATCAAACTCTTGCTTGCGACAATGAAGCGCCTAACCTCTGCGCCACACGCGATTTCGTGTTTTTAAAAAACCCAATAACAACAACAATAGTTAAACCTTAACAACCACAACAACAGCAACAACAACAACAACAACAACAACAACAACAACAACAACTGCAGCAGCAGCAGCAACATTAGCAGCAAAAACAACAGCGCAACTTTTACCGTCAGCAAAACGTTTAAAAAAAAAAAAAAAAAAAAGCAAT
>NW_004797683.1:353125-355170 GCF_000002075.1 Aplysia californica
GGTCTGCTGGGGTAATGATAGTTGTAAAGCGCATAGAGCATGCTCTTGAGCATGGATATGCGCTATATAAATGCAATTATTATTAATTATTATTACATTTCACATAAGTGCTTTAATCTTCTGCACTTATACTGTATAACCTAATTATGCTGCAAGTGCCGTAAACGCTTTCTAAAACTAATGTGTATTATGACCTGAAGAATCCAAGATGATTGGGGAGGGGGGGTGGGTGGTGTGTGTATGTGGTGGAAAGGGGACGTGAAGGAGGAGGGGGGTGTAGAATGTTTCTTTTAGTAGAAGTACAATAAATTGGTATAGTTCGCGGTTTTCTGGATTTATTGTTGATCGATCTACACATGAGAAAAAGATGTGATCAGAGTGGCCGTTACGGTACCAAATTTCAATCCAAAGAGCGTATGTCCTGTTATACATGTTCATGCACTTTTGTTTGGTGTTGAGATGAAGGTACTGTTCAGCGGCCAGAGCGGAATTGTACTAGAGTAGACGCTATAAAAAGTATAGTGTGCATTTTTATTATCATTATTAACTAAACTGTCCCCGTGGTTTTATGCAAAAGAAAAACTATGAAATTATGCAAACTGAGCTCAAAAATGTGAAATTATGCGATTCTGTTACTTTTAACAAAGGATGATTAAGGAAAATAATCAGAAATTATGCAAAAAATGATAAAATTTCGCTAAATTATGCGGGGTCCATAAAACCACAGGGACAGACTAAAGCTCAGGGTTTTGCATAAATTTGCCAAATAATAACACTGTAACCATATTATGTAAACTTCTGGTTGCTGTGCATTTTGTGAAATAGGGTGGGTCAAATAAATGCATATTTGTCAGAAAACGTGTACTGATTTTGTAGTTGTAATGATGGACATTGTTGCAGAAATAGTTAAGCTTCGTAAATATGCTAAAATCTTGAGCACATTTTCGAGATAAGATTTTGTACCATTTTTTGGTTAGTAGTTCTGCTCTGGAACATGAACATGGGTACCTTTTTTTTTTTTTTTTTGATAAAACAAAAAGGAAATTTCGATCCCTTATTCTTAAAAAAAAGTAAAAGCGTTTTTCGCGCTTTCCATATTCAGGAACCGAACTCAAGTCTGATGTGTCCAACAGCGAAGAATCTAACCGCTACACCACAGACGTAGGCGATTTGTAAAACAAGTGTAATAAAAAAAATTTTACGAAAGGAGGAAGTGAATCTTTGAAATTACTGAGTTTTTGCATGTTCTGCGTATTCCAAGGCCAATTGGGCTGGGCTGGGCAATGTGCAACCCTGGTTTCAGAAATAAGCCACAAACGGCATTCTGTTACTTTGGCAACATGTCCCAGCCGTTATTGGGGAGAATAATTATGTACATTATCTTAATCTACATATTACGGACAGAGCGATGGGACGCGTCATCAAAGGCGCCATGCGACGATCGTGTTTCGCTATGTCATCGTGCCCTGCTTTGCGTGCACCCGATCTTTTGGGGTTTTTTGGTTGTATTTTGTTTGTCGTTGTTTTTGTATTGTTTTAGGGAGGGGGGGGATTTCTTGCTGATTTAGTTTTTCTCTCATAAACCTTGTCAGTTTGCCCTTTTTCCTTCTGGTTTCTCTTGCTTTCAGGTTTCTACAGTTTTTACAGAATTTTAATGTTCTGATTTCTTGGTTTTTGTATATGGAAAACGTAATCATTCTTTCTCACCTCTTTGAGCAAAAGCAGTTCCTTAATCTTTATGGTTCTTCTCTACTTTCTTCTGTTCCCGATAACATTAATTTAATTTGGCATCCTTATATCTCAGTTTTCGTAGAGGGACGTTGTATCCTTCTCAGCCCGCGATGGCCTGACCGACAGGGTCAAAGCAGCCCGCCTCCTAAATGACCCAAACAGTGTCCACAGGGGCGTAAAACACCAACAATTGTTTTAGAGCGAGAGCAAAAAGTACATAATGATAGCGAGTCTTTAGAGAGTACCCTTGCACTGTCCTTGTAAGGCGAAAGACGAAAGAAAAATAATGACATAGAAAATTGCCTCTTACCCCC
>NW_004797683.1:355689-359088 GCF_000002075.1 Aplysia californica
TGTTTGTGTTTTGTTGCGGTTTTTTTGGGGGGGAAGGTGGTATTTTGGGGATTGGGGGGAGGAGGTGGAGGGCAATAACACTAGAAAATTTCCCTGATTGCCTCTCCAGTACTCTTTTCTAAATGTCCAAACACCGAAGAAAGCTGCTTTTTTGCGCCCCGGGGACCCCCAACGGTTGTATCTCCGCCGAGGCTCGTCGTATCAATTATTAAAACGATTGTTGTCGGTTTTGGAGTAAACATACCCCCTGGCCTATGTCGGTGACATTTTCTAATGTCTCAGGGTGCGGTCACATCAACCGCACACCGAGCGAACGCGAACGGCATAGGATGAGGAAGGATTAAATTAGAATCTGCTCGACAAATCGTCGATGTAACTCAATACAATCAGAGGAGTATCGGCGGCCTGCAGCTTGCCATGAATGCGTTTGTATCAAGGAGGTTATAGCTAACGTTATTGGTTTGTATCAAAGAGGTTATAGCTGACGTTCTTGGTTTGTATCAAGTGTTCGCCTCTCATTCAGTAGGTCCCGGGTTCAAATCCCGATAGCGACGATACATTTTCTTCTCTAAAGATGTTCTTCTTTCACCTCATTTCCTGCTTTCTAAGGCCTTTGGTTTGTATCACTGTATCAATGAGGTTATATCTAAAGTCCTTCGTTTGTATCAAAAAGGTCATAGCTAAAGTCCTTGGTTTGTATTAAGAAGGTTATAGCTAAGGTCCTTGGTTTGTGTTAAGAAGGTTATGATGAACTGCTATTTTTGGGGTGCCTATAGTCGAAGCAGACTTTGTTCTATTGAGGCTAGAGAGGTGAGCAGCGTAAGCCTGATTGATTCCCCGTTTGGACTTCTCTGTTGATATCCACCCCTTGGCGCTCTTATGACTTTATAATGGACGAGCGCCGTAAAATCTCACTAAAACAAACAAGGTTGTAGCTAAGGTCCTCGGTTTATTTCAAGAAGATTATGGCTAAGGTGAAAGGTCCTTGGTTTGCATGCTTAGTTGAGCACTCGCTATAGTTTGAGAGCAGCTTTGGGGGAAATGAGGAGGAGGGGGGGTGCGGCAGTCATCTGGTGTCCTTCGATCGCCGCTGTACTTTTGAGAAGGTTAAACTCTTTCGCGTTCAGGGTTGTGTGTGTGTGTATGTGTGTGTTTGTGTGTGTGTGTGTGTGTGTGTGTGTGTGTCTGTGTGTGTGTGCGTGCGTGCGTGCGTGTGTGTGAGTGTGTGTGTGTGTGTGTGTGTGTGTGTGTGTGTGTGTGTGTGTGTGTGTGTAGCATGGAGGGGTCGCAGTTATCTCTTGTCCTTCGATCGCTCCTGTACTTTTAGAATAAAATTACTAAGCTCTTTCGCGTTCCGGGTTGTGTGTCTGGATTGAGTTGGGGAGGGGGGTGTGTCCCTGAACTGTTGAGACAATTACCTTCGTTCACAAGAGAAGGACAAGGCTTTATCCACTGTAATGTTATAAATACGTAATGTTTTCTTGAACACTCTTGAACACTCTCAAGACACTGGTCGACAGAGCAATAGAATAGTAGCATATAGAAGTAAAAACAAAAACGAAGAGAAAATCAATTTTTAAAAAATTTCAAATACGGTAGGAAAAGAATAACAGATTAACTTATTTTGAGGGCAAAGGAGAATGAAGAGGGAATCTATGTTTTCAACTTACTGCAATGTGATGGAGAGGAAGGAGAAAAGTCGCAGAGAACGATGTTAAGGGGTGGGGGTGGGGGAGGGGGGGGGGGCTTCACCCCCAAAGTCAAGATTCGGGTCAAAATTATGGAATTTGAGTTGTAGGCATTTTTAGTTTTCTCAGCCTCTCCTTCAACTATTTAATTGCATAAGAACCCCCCAAAACCGTATTTTTTCCCATACCGGGCATGTTTGTCACCACCATTTCCTTATAAAGTCAATATTTTATTTTTCTTTATCGGCCGTTTTCTCAAAACACGACTTTCCTCTATACTTTTTTGAATAACTCCACCATTTTTCCTCCAATCTTCACGAAATTTTCACACAATGAAGAGAAGATGGAATATTACAAACGTTGAATTTTCGATATGTGGAATAGATTTTTTTGGTGGTGTCTGAGGTGTGGATTTTCACAATTTTTTTGCAAACTTTAATGCTACCTCACGAAAAAAAAAAATTAAAAATTTTCTAATTTGTTTAGGACAAAAACAACAAACCAATTTTTAGATCTAATGTTTGTTAACACGCATGCAAAAAAACAATCAGTTTCCAGGAGCAATAAATTCGGTAACCATTACGTAAGACATGTCAACAAAATCCAATATGGCCGCTGTATCCATGTTAACCAAACTTTTTTCTCTAATTTGAGTGCGGATTTTAAGACTCCTTACTATGCTTGTTATATGTGTGAAATTTGGTAAAATTTTGTCAGGTAATAAGCGAGATACCCCCCCCCCCCCTTAAGAAAAGTGGGAAGACACGGAATAATATTAAGGGGCTAGGCTAGGATAGGAAGCGGTGGAAAGTATTTGTTCGTGGCCTATACCCTGGTGCAGGATGAGAAAAGCTGTAAAGAACTGCAATCTGTTCATTCATGTTTCTGCTGCTGCTGCTGGCGCTATAACTGCTGCTTCTTCTACAAACTGCCACTGATGGTTCAACGGAATTTCTGCTGGTGGCCATGTTGGCGTATTAAAAAAAAAAACATTATTTATTTATTTATTTATTTTTCTCTCTCTGGACTGAAAGCATTTCACTTTCAACAATTGTTCTCGGAACTAAGTAAAAACAGTTAACGGATTTCTGTATACAAATTAAGCTCTCTCAGTTAGAAATAGGTACTGTCAAAACCAAGTTGTTTCACACTTTTTCTCAGACATTGGTCTTTTAAGATTTCATTGGCAAAGTGCTTGAGAGCGTTCATAGAATAAATGTTTCAAACTGCTTATTGAAGTATCGTCGCCTTTATGATAAGATTGGCTGATCCCAGCGGAATACATTTTACAAGAGAAGCAAAAGATTATAATTTGGTTTTATCAGGAAGCTCTCTGGTGGCCGGGTCTATTTCCCCCAAAAAAATCTAGGAGCAAAAACTTGTCAGAATTCAGACCTGTCTTTGACTGAGCATATGAAATACATAATTTACTATCCCTTCGTCATATAAAAAGAACAGATATTTTGTGGGATAGCATACTATGCTCTCGCAAGAGCGACGATGTAATAATGCCATAGGCATGCTTTATCTTCCTGTAAAGGAATATTATCCTACTTAAAAGCCCCTGGTTGAAATTCCGACACTTGCCGCGTCTTCACTGGTCAATATTCTCTTCTTGGTGGACAGTGAAATCCAGTGTCAGTGTCAGCAATAATTATTTTTCTGCTTCATCTTAGTACTCTCTCTCTCTCTCTCTCTCTATATATATATA
>NW_004797683.1:359245-364786 GCF_000002075.1 Aplysia californica
TCTCTCTCTCTCTCTCTCTCGTTTTCTCGTTCACTCTTGTTCTCTCTCTCCCAATTTCTTCCTCTCCTTCTCTCTCCTCAGTTTCGTTTTCTCTTTCTCGATCTCGTCCTTTCTGTTTTCCAAAACCTTTCCTCATGTTCTAGTCCACACCATTTATTTCTTTATGTTTTTCTGCCCTCTTTCAACAATCTGTGGAACTTACAACCTATGTGTCGAGAACAAAGTTTGAACAGAGCCTGCCTTTCATTTTTTTTTCTTATATGATTATATATGCATTTCCCTTTGTATCCTAGATACACATAGATCTACCTGTATATTATTAACATTCTACTATCTATTTCAGTACCGTCGATGCAGTGAGGGATGCTGTGTCCACGAATACTGCGCATACAACAAAATATGCTACCCGAGAATCCACTGCCATCTGGGCTGTCCAGACGGCCATTGTGTGGGCAAGGGTAAAACATCTCCAGACGCCAAACAAAAACAGCCCAATTCAGGGAAATCCAGAGCCACCAGCTCCTCCCCAAAGCCACAGCACGGACTCTCGGGCAAGGGGCCTATCATTTCCGAACGTTATTCTTATTCCGACGTGGATATGAAGGGGAACGACAACAGCAGGATAGACGAGGATGGGATATTTGTGGACAGAAAAGACCCGACCACGGTTGATGGGATCTGCATGCCTCTTCCGCCGTGCCGAGAGGGCGTTTTCTGTGGGACTGGGCATAGTTGTACCATGAACTATAACCTTGGATACAGTGTGTGTCAGTATAATCTAGATATCGGGAGCACTCTCTGTTACGATCGTCACGGGAAATTGGCCTTGACCCCCATGACGTGAGGTCAGGATGATAAAAGTATACAAAACGCAAAGAAAAAAAAAACTTTTGTAAATGTGTACGTCGATGAATAGATTATTTTTATATCATAATATCATTTTATTTTGATGTTCAGAGAAATTCAAAAACATAAATGAGCATAAAGTACAATAATTTTGTCTAATATTGATTAAAATGCAGTACACATTTTTACTTCTTCTCAGCCTTGGTCTTTTTGAAATACCGTCGAGCCTGTTCCAAAGACCACCTGTTCAAGAAGACCACCAGTACCACTCCCTTCCTCCTTCTGCCCCTTGCGATTCGATTTTTGACCCGATTTCCCACCCGCATCTTCCCTTAAGAATTATAAGGACACTGTCGAACAGGACCACGTGTCTAAGAAAACCACTTTTCTCCTCGGCAAAAGGTGGTCTTCTTGGGCAGGTTCGACTGGTCAGCAATTTCCCTGCTGTTATTCTTCTACCTCCTTTGATTGGTAGGAGAAGTGAAAGCGCGGTCGTTCAAACGACCTAAGGACGCTACTAAAGGAGCTGCACGGGCCAGCAGAAAAACTACAAGACGGTCCAATGACAGGTACTGTACTCCATTTTGTGAGAAGAAGAAGAAGAAGAAGAAGAAGAAGAAGAAGAAGAAGAAGAAGAAGAAGAACAACAACAACAACAACAACAACAACAACAACAACAACAATAACAACAACAACAACAACAACAACAACAACAACAACAACAAACAGCAACAAAACTAACAAGAAATTTAAAAAAACTACTTTTGATCTCCCGTGGCTTCCTTTGATTTTCGACACGGAATTATTAAAATAGAGAAAAACAGAATGAAAATGGCAGGTATAAGAGCATTTCCTCAGCAAAGACTGCCGTTATTGATTCTTTGCTTTGTATATATTGAGCCACAAAGCGCATTTATCCTATGTCTGTGAAAATGTCGTGAGTAATATTAATACGCAGTGCACAATGAAAAAAAAAAATTCATCAAACCCATATTTCATAAAATAATAATGATAATGATAATAATAATAATAATAATAATAATAATAATAATAATAATAATAATAATAATAATAATAATAATAATAATAATAATAAATAGCATTTATACTGAGCATTTTCCTTTTCTAAAAGATGCTCAATGCGCATTACAACGAAAAAGACATCACATCTTAAAAATTAATCGACAATGCGTACGTAAAACAACGTATTATACATATAATATAAATGAGAAAAATAGTCTCGCAGTGAGGTTGAAAATGTGTTCACTAAAAAATACCATGCAATAAAAATTCACGAACGGTCACAATAAGTTGAAACGTGAGTAACTAGAAGCATTCATTAAAACATTAATTCTATGCAGATAGAAAAACATTTCCGTTCTCTCTCTCTCTCTCTCTCTCTCTCTCTCTCTCTCTCTCTCTCTCTCTCTGTCTCTCTCTCTCTCTCTCTCTCTGTCTCTCTCTCTCTCTCGTTCTTTCTCTCTCCCTTTCTCTCTATCTCTCTCTTTTCTCTCCCTATCTCTCTCTCTTTTTCTCTCTCTCATTCTCTCACGCTATTTCTTCAGTCTCACAGTCTGGCATACACATGCATATATATCACAGTACATCATTATGACAGGTATGCTTTTGTGAATAAAAAATGCTTCAGCTGATTTTTGAAAATGGAAATTGTTGGGGAAGATCTTATTTTATATGGGAGTTCGTTCCATACCTGGGGACCAAAGAATAAAAAGGAACGCTCGCCGTATGTTTTGTAATTTTGTTTTGGAGTTTTAAGAATTAGATTATCAGAGGCTGATCTAAGGGCTCTAGGTGGATGATATAATTCCAGGAATGTTTTAAGATAAAAAGGTGCACTATCATTTATACATTTAAAACAGAGAACGGCAGTTTTGTGTTTGATCCTTTCTTTTATTGGCAGCCAGTCTAGTTCTTTCAGAATTGGTGTTACGTGCGCTGATTTCTTTTGTTTCATTATCAATTTTGCTGCTTGATTTTGGAGTACTTGTAACTTTGATAGTTTTTCGGATGTCAACCCGACAAAATAGCATTACTGTAATCCAACTTTGATAAAATGAGTGTTGTTACAAGTGTCTTGGCTGCTGCTTTAGTTAAATAATTTCGTACACTGCCAATTTCCTTAAGCTGAAAGTAAATACTTTGCCGAGCTGGCTAATTTGGGAGGACATAGACACATCATAATCCAACTGAACCCCTAGATTTTTAAGACTTCTTTTTGAACGAATGGTATGGTTATTAATATCAATTTGTAGCTCTGGGAGATTTTTAATGGCTTTTGTATTTCCACTCAACATTATTTCCGTCTTGTCATCATTTAGTTTCAATTTATTGCTGGTCATCCATATTTTTAAATCTCTAGTACATTGTTCAGTAGAGTCGACTTGAAGTGGTATTTGATCGAAATCAATAGACTTATAAATTTGAGTGTCATCAGCATAAAGATGGCAATTCATGTCATATTGTCTTAAAATATCAGCAATAGGTTGTGTATACATTGTAAACAAGACAGGTCCAAGAACAGACACCTGAGGAACACCACATCTAAGCAAAACATTATTAGAACACGTGCTTTCAACCACAACTGCTTGTGTTCGATCCTTAAAATATGACTCAAACCATCGCAGGATAGTACCCTTTATGCCAAAAGTAGTATTTAATCTCTCGAGTAAAATGTCATGATCAATGGTATCGAATGCAGCCGAAAGGTCCAAAAGAGTAAGAAGACATACCTTTTTTTCATCAATATATTTTAAAATATCAGTACAGACCCTAAGTAACGAAGGTCTATAGTTTGATACAGTTTACAGCGGTCCGATTCTTTTTCTAAGAGGAGCAAAAGCTACAATTTTGGCACAATTTGATGAAATCCTCCAAAATCACACATATTTAATTTTGTTGGTCACCTTCGGGTCCGTTTGATGAAAGTCGAGGCCAACAGCCAATCAGAAGTGCCACTTCATGTCACATGACATTACAGTGTCAGATTTTCGCGCGCAGATTCCAACAGGTCGTAATGGACTTACGCGCCAAAATAAAATGTTTGAAGAAGCAAAGAAAAGATCTATTTGATATTAAATGTACACTTAGTAGTTTGATAAAGTTTGCACAGGCCAATGTCATAACCCCACCTGATCTGATCTAATCAAGCAGATCGGATCATCCATTTGACCAGTGGGCATCTGTTGTAAGTGCTATCAACCAGTGTCGCTCACTTCCAGTACGACTTACCGAGTATAGACTCTCTCAAGCCTGGAGAGCCTTCCGTACACACACACGCGCGCGCGCGCACACACACACACACACACATACACACACACACACACACACACACACACACACACACACACACACACACACACGCACGCACGCACGCACCCAAGGGACTACTGTCGGAAATGCTATGGAACAGGGCTCGTGTGTATTGGCAAGCAATTTCCTTGTTACGTAAGAAGAAGTACCTTCTAAAATTGCCACCATGCACGAGGTTCAAAGGGCAGGCTGGAGGTGAAAAGTCTACGTCTAACTGGCTAGAGAAAGAGGAGGAGGGAAAGGGAGGTTGCGGGAGGGGGGGCTGAGTATGGTGTAGGCCAACATTTACCCAAGTGCGCATAATGGGATATGTCAGGTGGTTATTATGTAACGGTTAGGCTCTTCGCAGTTTCAAGCAAATGACGACAGTTCGATTCACGACTGGGCTGGGAATGCTTATTTAAATTTTTATGGAGTTCCTCCGCCTTTCCGCTGGGATTCTGTGTCCGAGTACAACAGGTTGGCCCTGAAAGGCCATGCTCGAAGACAGCAAAGAAGCATTTCACCTCCTCAACGATCTGTGTCACGACGCGGTAGAATCAGGCACTCGTCAATGTTTGGGCCTGTGGAGTTATTGGTCTACCATATCGCCTAAAAGTAAAAGCTTGGTCATTTGCCTTGCTTTTGATGAAGATAATACTCATCTTTCTGGAACAGAAGTCGCGAGTACAAAAAAAAAAAGAGAAGTCGCGATAATTGCGTTTGAAGGGGGAGGGGGTCGATTGGTGTGTGTAAAATGTAAAGTTAGCGAGAAAATAGCCGCCAAAGTTTGGTGACTTTCGTAGGCTACGTTTTCTTGGAAATTGCAAATTTACTTTTTTATTTTCCAGTAAAATTCACACAGAAATAAGCTTTTAAATGAACAGAAAGAGTTTTGAGCAGCAAAAAAAAAAAAAAGATTCGATCAAAATTGTTAAACCGGCAGAAACATGCTAGTTTCTTCGATTCTGTTTGTTTGACGAGCGTCTGATTTCACCACGCTGCTTCTCTTATTATGCCGATGGGGGCGTAAAACAAGTAGTCACGCAGAATGTTGTTCTGGCAAATTTACGCAAATGTACCACGAGATCTGCAAAAACAGCTTTTTCCTCATATGTAAATGCTGTAAGAAAAAAAAATCAGCAGTCTGACTCTACATTGGTAATTAATTGTCGTATTCTGTCGCTGATAATATCATAATCCTTTCACGATCCCATTGCTGTTGTCATGGGTGAATACAGTTGCCAGCCCTGTTTTCTCGAGAGCTCAGCTTAGTTCTTCTAGTTAATTCCCTGGATGTTCTTGAAGAAGAAGAAGAAGAAGAAGAAGAAGAAGAAGAAGAAGAAGAAGAAGAAGAAGAAGAAGAAGAAGAAGAAGGAGAAGGAG
>NW_004797683.1:364886-368418 GCF_000002075.1 Aplysia californica
GTGAACAAGGACTCTTTGAAACCCTGCCAAAACCTCGAGTGTGCACTCCACTACATAATGTACTTGTTTTCGTAATGCTGAAAAGGTAGCTAATGGAAGCTGTTACAATTGTTTGCCAAATGGACTGCCATTTTATTACATTTCCGTTGAATTAACTCTGCGTTTGATAAGTTTGGTAAAGTAACCGAGAGTTTCTCGTCAGTACATCCGTATCAACAATTCACAACTTGGCTGTATGGGCCTGGTGCCAATGAAGCATGTTGGTCTCTTTAATCTCTCACCCTATCCTTCAGACATAGACCTAGGCCCAATAGCCGTTTTCCGTTCCATAATGTTTTCTGAATGAAGAAGTATGGCACTTGATTCTTTCAATAGATAGAGGTAGGTCACTGACATCAGCGGACTGAGGAATCCCAAAATGGTGCCAAACAGGGCAATAACAGAAGACTCTCTCAGGTGCTAGGCAAGAAGAAGAGGCTTATGATCGAGCCATGGTGTTAACAAAAAGTCTCTTTATTTGGAACTCCTGTGAATAAAGAAAGGCGCTTTGTCAGCGTATGGCAGTGTTGTCAGTCCAGTAACTGATGTCCATAAGAAAAACATCAAACGACAACCCCCCCTTCCCCCAAACCCCCTCCTTCCTTTCTTTTTTACAGTACCTATTAAGGAATGTAAGAAAAACAATAAAGAAGAGGAAGGTCCTTAAAAATATATAGCAAATTTATTTATATATTTATGTACACATAAACAAAAAAGTCATTGTTACAATGGAATAAAAATAATATTGATGACTATTGAGCTCTACTGTTCCTCCTTTCTCTCTCTTTTTGTCAAATACAGCCACAAGAATGGCAACCGTTGATGTCAGTTCAGCAGCCTTTGCATTTTTGCCCTTTTTTGGGGTTTTAATAAGTGTTTTACACCACTTGCAACACAATAAGGCCCTTTTTCTAAGTGACAAATTTTAGACAAAGGAAAACCACAACAGATATATATATATCTTGGGTATCATCTGGAACCAGAGCCATCTCTGACATTATAGTTCCTGACTTTTGGCTTGGGTTGTGAAAGCTTTCGGACATTTTCTGCGTATTTCAAGGCTGCCGCTCTCCCAACTTTTCCACTGCCCGACTTGCTCTCCGAGGCTGCGGGCTGACCCTCAAGCTGAAACCTGTCTTGGCTGCGGGGACTTAAAACTTCCGTTGATTTTTTCAAGGCCGATCTTCCTGTTTAGGAGAAAATTAAGAAAGACTTGGGGAAAATCAATTTAGGAAAGAAACAGAAGAAAGGTGAAGAAAAATGTTTCTGTCTGAAAAATTGCAGAAATGACCAATGCAACCTGGAATGAAGATATTTTTTTCTACCCTATTTACGACATTGTGTATCAAAACTTAAGCAACAAGTGTGCATCAAGACATCATAACCACAATTTTCACAAAAAATTAGTGACTCCAAATTTTTTTTAGTACACTCTGCAAATGATGATAAACTTTTTTTCTTTTTTCTTGTAACAACAACAATACTGGAAGCACAGAGAGAATGTGTAAACAAATAAAAGGAACAGGTTTACACACAGTACATTTATATAATCTATAGCAAGAGTAAGACTGTGGAAATACAGAAGTAACATCATGACCTATGACCATTCTTGGGCTCAAACTGCAACATACGATAAGAGTATAGTCATTTTTCCTACCATAACACTGCATGGTTCAACTTTCATGAAACCAAACGCTACTTTGGAGGTATTCTTAACTTATTGTATGAACCACAATTATTTCTCAAATAGGAAAGTATATGGATCTCTTTCTTCAAAATTTCAACTACTCAAAATTTTATGCGTGCAAAATGCACACACGACTTTTTAATTTGTTTCACATAGTTAACGAAGGCAAGATACTTAGTTCTACCTTTGCCTCTGTTCAAAGGATTGATATTTTTAACAAAAATCTCAAGTCCTGAGAAGGTCTCAGGACCATAAGTGGAGCACGCAGACATGTGTTGTGCCCAGGCAAAGTAGAAAACTGATGGTTCTGTGGTCTAACCATGTGCCTAATTTCTTAAAAAATTTTCACCTCACACAAAAAAATCCTTCAGGTCTAAATGATGAAAGGAGATACAAAAGTTAGTTCACTGCACCTTTACACTATTTAAAATGCATGTGGACTCCTGATATTTATTAAAGATATATACACACACTCACAGACCTCAGCAATTGTTTTATAACAAAAAATAGTTGATCTGATCTATTTCTTCCGTTTACACGCTTAAAGCTTGACTCAATACATAGACTGTGTAAGTACAGTCCAGCCTGCTCTAACAGCCACCTGTATATGACAATCACCTGTACGAACGGCCTCTTTCCATTTGCATTTTTTTTGTTACATTATAATAACACTATGTAAGACAGCCACCGGTCTAATATAGCCACTTTTCTCTTCAACAATGGGTGGTCCTCTCAGAAGTTTTGACTGTACTAAATTAAGTAAGTCACACTGTATAGCCATTAACTCTTTAAACCATTGGATGCTGGTACTTTTGCTGTTTCATTTTATTTAGTGCTAGTTTTTGCTTGTTTTTCGGAGCTATTCCCGAACCAAGTTTTTTAATAATGACTAAGCCTTTGTTTCCCCCACTTAAAAGCTGGAGGCAAGCTTTTGGGGTTATAATGAAACATAGTGCACCAGGTTGAGGTGACTGTAGAAAAAACTCAGGGTTTCAAGAGTTAACTTTACCAGTTCCTCTCCTCTGAGAGTCTGATATCACAGCCCTGGGGGAGGGAGGGGAGGAGGAGGGGTCACCGCTGGTCACAGACTCCTCCAGCATCTGCCACACCTTCTGGATGGATTCCCCTCCACCAGACGACATGCTCATTAACATATGGGGGTCAATGTCACCCCTGGACGGACGACTGACCGGTACGGTGTGAGATAGGACTTGCACTTGCTTTGGCTGGAAGTCTTGCCTCGTAGGGGGTTCTAAGAGACAAAAGAAAGTCTACACTTATTACGATGTCAAACGCTAAGTTTAAGTAAAGATAAGAACATCCATGTGAGTTTTAGTTTCAGTAAGAGTTTACGGCACTTGCAACACAATAAGGTCATACAAGCGCCGAAGATTGGAGGTGTTTCAAGAGAGTAACGAACACAAAAAAGGAGGGGAGATAAGGATGATAGGTGTTTGATAGGAAAGAAGGAGCAAACCTCACCAGAGCACCTGCCAACCACCCACTATCCATGTGACAGAGGTCATTCATTAAGTGCATTGGAAAAGCCAAATAAACAAACAATGAAAGGAAAGGAAAGAAGAAAGACTTTTTTTTTTATAGTAGAGGGTTTTACGGTGCTCGCAACTGCATAAGGTCATATGAGTGCCAAGGGGTGGGTGTCAACAGAGAAGTCTTTACAGGGAATCAGACTTAGACTGCTCATCTCTTTAGCTTAAACAGCACAAGGTTTGCTTCCACTATCAAGGCACCCCGGTAATAGCAGGTCACAAGAGGGTGACAAACATACAAAAGAAGTAGAGGAAA
>NW_004797683.1:368518-375543 GCF_000002075.1 Aplysia californica
GTGTGTGTGTGTGTGTGTGTGTGTGTTTGTGTGTGTGGGCATGACTGAGTGTGTGTCTGTGTGTTTTTTTCGTGTGTGTTTGTGCGTGTGTGTATGTCCATATGTGTGCGATTGTGTCTATGTGTGTGTGTGTGCTTGCGTGCCCACGCGCGCGCGGCGCGCGCGTGTGTGTGTGTGTGTGTGTGTTTGCGCGATTGTCTGTGTGTATGTGTGTCTCTGTATGCGCTCGTGCATGCGCACATGCGTGTGTGTGTTTGTGTGTGTACGTTTGTGTGTGTGTGTGTTTGTGTCTGTGCGTATGGGTGTGAGTGTGCATGCGTACGTGCGTGCGTGCATGTGTGTGTCTGTCTGAGTGTACATGCGTGCGTGCGCATGTGGGTGTGTGTTTGTGTGTGTGTGTGTGTGTGTGTTTGTGTGTGTGTGTGTGTGTGTGTGTCTGTGTGTGTCGGTGTTTGTGTTATGTTAGAACAACACAACGTCTGAATAATGCATTGCATGAGAACAGATAAATGATACAAATTAATATCGCTACAGGGAATAAGACTGTCATTGCGCGGGGGAAAAAATAGAGCTCCAATTGTTATTACTCGCCTTAATTCTACATTATTCCATTCTGATTGAGGAAATGAATTAGTCATCATCTTGCGATTAGCTGGGCTGATTATACTTTTTTGGTCCTAATACATTTGTAGCTGTTGCGTCACCAATAAATACAGAACTCCTTCAGAACAGGCCACACCAGCTATTTTCATCGGTTGAAGCAGTATGAAACAGAACGAAAGAGTGACAATAAAGCCATGCATACCCAACCGGACACATGAATAGACATAAAAGTTTTGAACATTTAGCTCTCTCTTGCAAAATTGAAGGCAAACGTGGCAGAGGTAGACCCAGAGGAATGAATGCAGAATGATGATGGCTGATGTATGTCGCAGAACTGACACTTGATGGTGATGATGTCAAAACATTTCATTGAGGTTCATAATCCCATTGCCTTAGATCAACAAAGAAAAAATGAGTATGTAGTTTTACTTAATTCATTGACATTCATTCATTCATTCAAAGGCTAAAATTCCAAGCTTTGACTTGAATCAGGCCAATGCAGATCCTGAAATAGTTTATAATATGAATATAAGGCAGGTATGATGTGCGGTTGTTGTTGTTTTTTAGGGGTAGGTTAAGCATATTGAGTAATAAAGAGAAATAAGATTGGAAGCACAACCCCAGTTCAAGAAAAATGAAGATGGTATGTTTATCATTATTATTATAATTATTATTATAATAATAATTATTATGATAATAATAATAATAATAATTATTATTATTATTATTATTATTATTAGTTTTTGTGAATCTGCTAGTTATTGCCAATTAATTGACACTGCCATTGAAGGAAGATGTGGTTAAGATCTTTGCCGTCACTTGCAGAAGACATGAGTTCAAAACCGCCCTGTTCTGGGATGTTATCTCGTCGAGTATACCCATCTGTGTGCTGGGATGTTGTATCTTTGTATCCCACTCAACCCAACTTGGCCTGAGATACGGGTCGAAGTATCTCGCCTCGTAAGTGATTTATATTGCGTCAACGACGACCTAAAACAAAAAGATTTTGTAGTCAGAACGAAGATTTTCCTTAGCGCCTCGAAATACTCGTGTTTTGCGTACGCACGGTACAGAGTAAGGTGAGAACAGGGAAATTGAGGACGAGGTGTGTGTGTGTGTGTGTGTGTGAGAGAGAGAGAGAGAGAGAGAGAGTGAGTGTGTGTGTGTGTGTGTGTTTGGGAGGAGGGGGAATCTTGCTTATTCTTGTAAATTGTTTCTCGAGAACAAAACAAAGAAAGGGGATTGGGAAGAGGGAGTGGGGATGGGGGAGAAAAAGAGAGGCACGGAGGCAGGCAAAGAGAACGAGAGAAAGGAAAAGAAAGAGAGAGAGAGAGAGAGAGAGAGAGAGAGAGAGAGGAGGGGGAGGGAGGGAGAGGGATGGGAGGATGGGCGGGCTGGGCCATTGGTCAGGGGCTAAACAAGCACAGGGGCCCCATGTTAATACATGTTGGCTGTGACTTGCTGTAAATAAATTATTAAATACAATACTATATTATGTAGGTGTGGGCCCCAGAGCACAGCCACACCATTTCCTAGATAACGCAAAGGTGGCCCTGAGAGGAGGAAGGGGAGAGATGGAAAGAGAGACAAAGAGAGAGAGAGAGAGAGAGAGAGAGAGAGTTTGGTGTCTTTGGTTGGTGAAAAAATAAAACCTTTACATACATTTGTATCATAAGAAGGTACATGTTATATTTGCTGAACATGCACAAACATAAACAATTTTTCAGAGTAAGACTCTCTGTGTGTGTTTTTGTGTGTATGTGTGACATGTCTGCACATCTAAGTACACTAGTCTCCACCTAAACTCCATGAATGCTTGGGATGACATCAGGCATCCTGAGAGACTTTTCTCTAATGATTCCTTGAACTAGTGCATATAAAAATTTCGTCAAGCATGACTGATCACTTGACTAAATCATTAAACCAATAGACCTATCTATTATTCTACAGAGTTCATGTTCGATGAGCATTACAGACCTACCTAAACATTATAGTGACCCAAAACAATAGTAACAAACCTTCTCTCAAAGACGCATTTTGAGTGACCAATCAAAAGTCATTTCAGTCACCCCACCCCCCACCAAACATATCACTCGCCCACTCCTATGTGTTCGTAGAGCTTGACTGTGAACACACTGCTGAACCCTTTTGTTGCTCTGTGCAAGGAGCAACCTTGCCAAATATCCTGTTGCTTAGACTTGTCTCTGTTATCATGATGCACGCTATCTAGGTAGTTGTGAAGATTTTCTTTTGTCCCACTTTACCTGTTGGCGCGTTTTGCAGATCGAAGCATGTGTATAGAGGAAGTGACCGTTCATTTGTACTTCTAAATTATATAGTAAAAAAAGTCATATGACGAAAACATTCATTTCAAAGGAGCATAAATTTGTATGGCATGCATTTTGGTGGAGACTATTTTCCACAAGTTCATATGTTCTTGGGTCGGTACTTTGTTTTGAATAGATCATGGATATCAATACCTCTTTAATTCTTACAGAGAACACATTCTTAAAAAAAACATTCATAATTACAACATTTGCAGTAAGATAACATCTGCTAGTTTACCTGACGTGTCAACTGGTACTGGAGTTTCTCTAACTGTGACAGCCGCCCATCAAAATCTGCACTGTCCTTGTCATCTCTCCGGTCATTCCTGTCAACTGTTACCTCTTTATCAAAAGGCTTTTCTTGCATTGCATTTCCTGAGATTCGAAAAAAGAAAAGTACAGTTATACTCATCTATGACTGCCACCTGTTGTCGAGGAGAAAATTGGTTGCCTTAGACAGGTGGACCTCTTACACAGTATCATTGTAAAGTAAAAGAAAGCAGGTTCAACTGTCCTTTTTACTAACACAAATTAGTGCAATTGCCAAAGGAAAGAAACTGGGAAGCTCCCCATCTAACATTATGCTCATACTGACTAACAAACTTAAACATAACAGACTTGAAGTTGTAAACGATTAATCTATAAATAAAACACCAGTCTTTGATTAGCTTGAGAATCAGCAGCGATCACTTGCCTTTAGATTTTAGTATAAAAGAGAATGAAATATTGCTAATATGCACCAGAGAATGAAATGCCAATCTGTACGTCGATGTAATGAGCTTTCTTTTTTTTTATCAAGCTTTTTTTTAAGGTTTTCAGACTCTTGATCTTTACAGTGGAATTAAAAGGCTCTTTCACTTGTTGGCATCACCAGGTGTGGAGTTACCGTTGCACTCAATGACATTGACAGAGCTGCCCTACTCCATTAACCCCTTCGCTGCTGAGACATTTCTTTCTACTTGTGTTCAGACAAGATAAATTGTTCGTTCAAGAGAGATTAAGAAAGCCATAATATCCCTCCCCTTATTTAAGAATAAGCAACCGATCAAACTGTCGCCCCATCTTCTCAAAAGATCTCTATGAAGCAGTAGGGAAAAAAAGTCAAAGAGAGGGTGGTTGGTGGGTGCTCTAGTGTGCTTTGTTCCTTCTTTCCTATCACACATGTTTAATATACATGTATTGTCTTAATCTCTCCTCCTCCCTTTTTGTGTTTGTTACTCTCTAATCACACCTCTCATCTTCGGCACTCATATGACCTTATCGTGTTGCAAGTGGTGTAAAACTCTAACTAAAACTGGAATGTCAGAGAACCGGTTTTGAAAAGCGCAAGTGGGTACACACGTCTGCACAGCAGTGAAGGGGCTAAAAGGCAGGAAAGGAAATAATCAAACATTAACATAAATCAGAAAGCGTGTAAAACACCTCCGACTTTTCTTTATTGTTCAGCATATAATAATTGTGCTATTTATCATCATGAAATAATAGTTCGTTACTACTTTTATTTCACCTCTTTACCTGCATTTTTTAGCTGAGCTCTGAGCCTGTTATTTGACTCAATCAGCTGCTGATTTTCTTTAGCTAGTTGCACAATCTTAGCCGCAGCACTCTTCAGTTTGTACTTCAGGTCACCATGGTTGACCGTGTCAGCGACGTGGTCAAACTTCCCAGACAGCTTTTCCGCATCCGAAGCATCCAGCACAGTGGCTCTTTTGCGGAGCTGGCTCAACTCAGATTGGAGTTGTTGGATATAGAGCTCCTGTATCGGGGACAAGATACATGAAGTAACAACAGATTCACTTTCGATTAAAAAATAAAAGAAAGTAAACAATGGGAAACCCTTCTGAAGAGAGTCTTACCCCATCATTTCTTCCCGCATAACGCGTAGAGTGTTAACATCTGAGCTGTCATTACTATTTCAAATTGAGTCCTTTGTATTTTCTTAAGTGATACATCACTTGAACATGGAATTTCAAAATTTGGACAGACTGATCCATGTAAAAAATTTTAATGGGACTATGTGTAAGTTGAAAAATTGTGAAAACTTTGTTAAGACAAAAAAGAACAAAAAGTTTGATTTTTTTTTCGAAAGAACACAAATAACTTTGAAAATCTCATTGAAGCCAGGAGTGTCCATTACTTTATTTTCGAATGCATATGTGGAGCATCATAGTGAAATCAGACGTTCGTCGAAATAATGAAATCGAAGATATCGCCATTTTTCCTCCAGTTGGACAATTTTTCTTCTATTTTTTGGGGGGCTCAACACCTTTTATGTCCATATAAAAACACAATTCCCTGTGAATTTTGTTGAAACACGATCAAAGGCACAAAATATGTGATTTGTCAGTTTTCTGGGACTCTCAAGCTATTGAAATTCAAACTTTGGCAGCCATTTCTCGCTAATTTAACCACTGAAACAAGGCAACCCAACCTCCATCAATCGTAAATATCTTGACTTCTATTCAAGATAGAAGGGTATTTTTTTCATTAAAAGCAAGGCAAATGAATAAGCTATCAAATGATACCAATGACTCCAAATTCCCAAAAATTGAAGAGTGCCTGATTCCACCGCGTCGTAACACATATGATTGGCAATCAATAACTCGCTTAACAAAATTCACACCAAGCTGGGAAATGGGCCTCAAACCTTATAGTAAAAAGAAAAAGCCCCCAAAATAGCAAAAAATTAGAGAGGAGAAAAGTCCAAACAACTGGACACTTTAACTGACTTACCTGAGCACCAAAATTAATAGATGGGTTTGCCTCTGCCTTTTCCATTTTTAAAGCAGACAACTGAAATAAAAACATAATTCTTTTCTAATCAGAAGGTACCGGTAGCTGAAGGGCATAACATGTTTAATTTGGTACTGTTTAAGGACACTTTGAAAAGAGAAGCATTTCCTTTATTCATGCAGATTTACTGATTCTGTTTCCTTGATTCTGTTTCCTTCACCAGAAGTCTTAAAAGGCAGATAACAATACACATACTATGAAATATGCAAATTTGTGTTTCAGACTTCCATATGATGTTTTAAAATGTTCAACAACACTACCCCTGTCCAGGTGTTGATCAGACATTTTATATGTCAGCTTTGTCTCTTAACAGTTGACTCTCCAATGACAGTGACCACACGGGACAAGGATGTTATTCTTATTAATTTGTGAGAAATACAAATATTAAGTCTTAACTCATGGATAGTTTTTCCAGAGAAACATGAGTGCATTGAGATTTTTACAGTGAAAATCTAACAGCTACTGACCGTACCTTAATAGTGTTACAAACACCCACATATAATACATAAGCAAAGTTAAGATAAGGTAACACATTGGAAGACAGCATAATGATTATCACAATTAAGTAAATTAATAAGTTTTTAATATTGAACCACTAAAACTTAAAATAGAACAAACAAATAATAAATAGATAAGGGTAAAAAGTAGAACCTTTTTTCATAATTTAATTTATTTACTGCATAATTTCTTTTCCTCATTCTGATTCCTGGAGTTCTAACTGGCATGCTGAGTACATCTAAACCAAGATCCTTCATAGTTAGACGATTGCGGACAAATCTAATAATAGACACATCGTAGCGAAAGAGTTAAATCACAATGGTGTACCTGGTTGCCAAGAGCCACAAGTTCCTGATTTCTCTCCAGACTAGCTCTATGGTACTCATCCGCTTCCCGCCTCGCCTCACTCAGCTGTAGTTCAAGGTCACTCACTCGGTTCTTCAGGCCAGTTACCTCCCCCTCGTGCCTCCGTCGCTGGCTGCTCAGCTCATAGTTGAGCTGGTCAATCTGTATCTGCTTCTGGCGAGGCTTTAGATGGACAGAACCAGAAACTTACCTGAGATGTCTCTTAATTGTATCAAATATCTACAACACAATGAGGAATGATATTGTATATTTTAGATATATTAATACAAGCTCATGGAAAAGTATGTGCACACACCCACACACATTGTTCACTCACTCACTCACTCTCTCTCTCTCTCTCTCTCCTCTCACAAACACACAAACACAAACATATGTATAAATAGAGACAGAGAAAGAGATAGGGAGAGAGAGAGAGAGAGAGAGAGAGAGAGAGAGAGA
>NW_004797683.1:375643-378597 GCF_000002075.1 Aplysia californica
CCCCAAACAAAAAATCGTTCTTTTTTATGACAATTCTAATCCTGCATCGTTTTGAAATGTTTCCATCAACTCGTGTCACAAGAGAAAGACTACGTTTCTCAGGAGCACTCTTCAAGTTCAGTTTCGTCTCATAGCTTCGCTCTATTTGTGACTTTTAGTTTTAGTAAAGAGGCAACACAATTTTGTGACTTTGGAAAATCTAAGCTAGTAGACCTCTAAATGTACATGGAACCAGATTTTGGGGTGGGCATACACACAATCAGTTAGTTGTTCTGAGTGATCTGCCGAAGGCCAATACACGTCTGTTGTATCGGAGATGCAAAGAGGCATGCATTATTTACCAGTTCAGCAACGATTTCACAAAGATTGCGTTTTATGTAGGCCTACTTGGTAGGCCTACGTCCGTACGGGGTTTATTGTTTTTACCTGAAGAAGAAAGAAGGAAATTGTTGTACTTAAAAATTCAGAAAGGGGGTTGTGACCCTGCCTGTCAAGTCCGTGGTACAGCATTCCAGCAGATAAGATACTGAATGTAGGCTCCCCAACGATGATTAGGGTGAACAACACAGACCTCCCTATAACAGACACATTTACCTACCTAGGCAGCATAATCAAAACTGACGGCGGCACATAGGAAGACATCATAAATAGACTCGGCAGGGCAAGATCTGTACACAGAAGCATGATCAACATCTGGAAGTCAGGACAATTTAGTATACAAACCAAGTTAAAGCTGTGTAACAGCTGTGTACTATCCACACTCCTATATGGAGCTGAATGCTGGAGGATGACTGATCATGATCGTGCCAAGCTATCTTCCTTTCATACAACCAGCTTACGCCAAATCCTCAGAATCTTCCGGCCCGACAAGATCTCCAACGCAGATCTGTTACGTAAATGTAAGCAAGAGGACATGAACACCATAATAAAAAGTAGAAGATATAGATGGATTGGACATGTTCTGAGAAGAGAACCAGACTCCATTGTGAAGACGGCCCTCCACTGGACACCCGAAGGACGTCGCAAAAGGGGCAGACCCAAAGTAACCTGGAGACGCACAGTAGAGTCTGAAATGAAGTCCTGGAATCATTCGTGGGGAACGCTGACCATGATGGCCCAAAACAGACAGAGCCGGAGATCCTTTGTTGCTTCCCTAAACGCCAGATGGCGTAAGGGTAGTAAGTAAGTAAGTAAGATAAGAAAAGATACTCGAAAAAAGAAATTATCCGCTTACGGGAACCGAACTAGGGTCTCCTGCGTGCAACGGTGAAGCGCCTAACCGCTACACCACCGAAGCAGGTGCCATCAATTCCACTCATATCTCCTATACAGAAATACGTCATAGTCATAGGGTCCAGCTTGAGATCTGTAACGTCACGGCAGCGCAAATCTTGAGAGGCTACTTCTTTCTCTTAGAACTGCTGGCAAGAAGTTACGATTCCCTCAACAGTTTATCAGTGAGGCATTCTCGAAGGTAAAAGATGGGGGCTCACACTCGTCTTGAATATGAATTGGGAGTTTGGGTCAATCGATATTGCCCTCCTTGTCTGTGTCGGCCTCCTCTTTTGCATCCACTAAATTTTGTTTCTCAAAGTACCAGTAGCCTACATTCTGTGTTCCATGTCTGGAAAAAGTCAGCTGTGCCTTGCTACTTGTCGTTTAGATAGATTGTAACTTTTGTTTTTAATTTTAATGAAAATGTTTCTTGCGCCCCCACCGACACAAATTCCAGATGATTTCGAAAACGGGCTTTGACTCTGCCAGCCAGGGTCAACCCGGAATGAGAGGGATACAAAGTCCTAGTAGAAAGACAGACATACTCAATAAAATTTCTCCCCACTATTGAATAATGCATAGTAAAAATGCAAAAGATTTTCAAAGAGACGGATACAGAGAAACCATGTCCAGAATTCCAGACACTTACTTCCCTCTATAGAAAAAAATAATGTTTTTAAATTTTAAATCAGAAACTATGCAACCGCGAAAACACCATCAGAAGTAAATTTGAACTGCGGCCAACATGAATATTAACTGTAACACTTCGCTACCCTAGAATTACAAATTTCTATCTGCTCAGTGTCTAGTTTTAAGAAATTTGACATAAAAAATGTTGAGTTTCTCAATAATAAGTCAAGCTTTTTCTTATCAAATACTTTGGAATATCTTGATAACAACATAGACTAATCCTATGATTTTGATAGAGCAGACAGGAGTAGATCTACATGTATTTGATTTCTGATCCCTCTTGTCTTAATAACTTAAAACGGCCAAAAACGTCAGACAGAACTTTGTAATTCTGAGGTAGCGACTTCACAAATTCGAAACAAAAGAATGAGGCCACATCGACTTGGAGAATAATATTATGTTCATGGAGCACAGTGTCGGAACAGTGGTTGAACCTCAGCGATCGTGCTTATGCTTAAAGAAGAACGAAAAGTCATTTTATTCACCGAAGCATCCGAGTTTGTTGACAAAACCCGCAAAAACATTGAGTAATTTACCGCTAGATTGTTGGGAGTTTTTTTTTCTTGTTCAGGAAAACGGACTCTCTAATTCTAAAGTACAGAGGGGGATCAATAAGCTAAGTAGGCAGCAGAAGCCTTGCAGCTAATGGCTTGCAATGCGGGAGGCAATTATAAATCAATTTGCCGCGTCTTGGGTTCGGACAGACGACGGAGAGTCCTTGGCCGATGAATATTCATGAGGTTTTCACTTCATGATTTCGACACTCGGGTTGGCAAGGGCCCAGATGAATGACATCATCATCTCAAGCTACGGTTGCTGGTGTCCGTGAGTGGTTTTAGAGGGGTTTGGTGGAGAGCTGAGAGCATCATCGGCCCGCGCTAGCGGCGTGCCTGATGTCTACTTCAGACCTGACCACTAGAGAGAGGGAGAGAGGAGGGGAGAGGGAGATAGAGAGGGAGAGTGGGAGAGAGAGAGGAGGGTGGGAGGGA
>NW_004797683.1:380439-394781 GCF_000002075.1 Aplysia californica
AGAGAGAGAGAGAGAGAGAGAGAGAGAGAGAGAGAGAGAGAGAGAGAGAGAAACACTTATAATTACCAAAGACATAACTTACACTTCTATGAACATATTATTTCACTTATTATTCTCTCTGCAGAGAAGCAGTCAAATTATCATTCCATCTTTTCTCAACGTTAACATTATATGTCTATTCTTTCAAGTTTTCCACCAAAATACAGTTTATAGTATGCTATTCGTAACTTTCATTGAAAAGATAATGAACAGTTACAACAAGATTTCTATCTATACTAACTTAATAATCTTTCAGGTTCGTGTTCGGGGGTTTTGGGTTTTTTTTAAAAATAGCACCTTCAAAAGAAACCAGACTGGGTTTACAAATAGTTAATGTAGTCACACTGCAAAATCAACATTTTCGATCCCAACACCAAGACTCCATCATTCTTTCTCACCCCATGCCAGAGTATAAGCCACCAACAAGAGCTCTCCATCTACTTCTAAAACTGGGCTCTAGTCTCCACCTCTGTCCAGCTGTTATACCACATCTATTTTAGATCCGAATCTAACTAAGTCTGTCCTTCAAATATTTTAAAGCCTTCGCTACTTTCTTTCCCTTTGTAGATGGGTAATGTTCATATCAGTATTCTTAAGAAGAGTCCAATCCGCATTTTCTCTTACTGATTTCTATATCCATTTTCTGTTTTCTATAAAGACGACTTACCTGGGTAGATATATCTTCAAGGGAAGTCTCTAAGTGTGCCAGTCTTGCTTGTTGTTTTTTCACTGTCGCAGCGAGCTCCACCTTCTCTGATCTCAGGACACCTGCGGGATTGAAGGACTTATTGATCGTAATTGTTTTACAATCACATAGACAGGACAAAAAGGGCTAGAACTCAGATGGCCGCTGGATGGGAAAAGTAAAGTAAAAGTACACCCACATCAACACAATGCATCTCCCAGCTGCTCAGACGTACCAAGTCAAAAAATTTTGAACTTTATTTTTATTGCAGTTTCTTAATCTGTGGTAATTTGTGGTAAAAATTGCATGTGCTCCAGAAATATTTTGTCGAAATTCAGATTCTTACTGTTAAAAAAAAGAATGAAAAGATACATATTATGGATACATTTGGTAAAAAAAATAAACAGGTTTTTTTTCATTTCTGTAAATATATTAGCGGTACTTTTTAAGTTTAGATTAGTTTGTTTTGTTTGTTCTTGTAAAGTGTTTTACGGCGCTCACAACAGCATAAGGTCATACGAGCGCGCGGGACACACCTAATATTTTCAGTTGGTAGGAAATTTTGAATTTTGCCCGGGTGGCGGCCTAAGCCTACTGTTATCCATTTTAGACCACCAAGGGATCTTTAACGTGCGCAAATTGCCCACGGGCCCTCTGAGATTTTCCGCCCTCGTCCGAGAAGACTAAGTGTAGATCTTTCCTACCAGAAGATCAGGGGTGTGGCTGAAAGACAGCAGTAAGAAGAAGCGAAGGAGTAGCAGTAGAAACGCTGCAGAAAGAATCAGGAGCCCAGAGGAAGGGGCAAAGGAGGTGAGGGGATGGGGGCAGAAAGAGGAGACGAAAGCAGACGATAGAACATTGCTAGAGAGCAGGAAATGAGGTGAGAGGAGACAAATTTAGAGAAGAAAATTTGTTCGGTCGCTACCCGGATTCGAACCCGGGACCTTTTGAATGAGAGGCCAACACATTAACCTGTAGGCCACGAACTAGAGGAACAAAACTTATTTTTTTAATCCAACAAACCATCTAAAACATGTTATAAAGTAATGTCTCACATCCCTACAATTTAGAAAATTTATAAGATGGGCTTGTTACTTTGATCCTAACTATCATCAGGGCTCACCCCGGTTGTGTAGGATACATTCCAGCAGAAGGAAGGAATATACTCACTAACACATCTTTCCACGAGGGGACAAAAGACATTTTCTTCATCAAAAGACAGACGAAAAGAAATTGAAAATCAGTTTTCAAACTTCTGTTTCACAATATTATACACATATATTATATTATAAATTTACACACACAGCGGAGCGTAACACAGGAGGTAAAAATGGTGTAAAGGAAGAGAGACAGGGTTATGACCATCCACCTGTCTTGAAGATATCACAATATTTTACAGTCAACAGAGGCAAAAAAAGAAAACCTAAAACAAGCAAAAGTATGCCACATGGAACTGTGCAATGCATCCTGAAGCATACTCATGCACAGGACAGCAAGAACCAGAATGGGTGGGGGTGGGGGGAGGAGAGTCCCAACAAAATGAAAACTTCAGCTTAATTCTCAAAATTATAAAAAATAATAACAATCAAAAGTCGGGCGGACTCAAAACTATTTCACACGGTCTAATAATAATAATAATAGCACAGGGATCAACAAACTCACAGCATTTGTAAACATAAAACCTAATAACTTCTCTCTATATGTATATCTGCTAAAAACAAATTAATAACATGTGTATTTAAAAAAGCAAAACAACAATTTAAAAAACTCCTAGAGCCTGGTTATAAGTGTCAAAAATAAAATCTTTCACAAAAGCGAATTAAAGTCATGGCAACAACAACTGGAGTACCAAGACACAGCTTTTTAAGTTGTGACCAAATTTCTCATGCAGTGTCCATAAATAAAATATTGGAGTTGGAGTACCTTCTGATATAGTGGGGGAAGAAAACAAAAGCAAACCAGATGACAAAAAGCAGAACATTAACACTTGGTTGAGATTTTTTTAAAGTACGGGTATAAAATTAAAAATAAATACACATATCAAAGTAGTGCAAAGGTTTCTTCATTCTTGTCATTCAGTCATTCACTTTGTTCCTTGATATGTCTATGTGACAAAAATACCGGTTTCATCTATGACTGGAAATGCAAAACAAATTATGAAGAACGTTAAAAGTAGAAGATTAGTTGAACAGCTTGCCAACAAAAGAAATCATTTAAGAGACAGCTAACTGGATCCAGCTTGTCAAGGCCAACCAGTCTGAATAGGATACAACATCCAAGCAGACAGGCAAAGATGCTCAAAAATCAATTTTAAAAACTTCCCCACTCAGGAATTTAACTCTCGCTTATTTCGTAAGATGGCGTAGAGTCTTACCACAACACCACAGATACTTGTCACTTGTGAGGTTTCGGTTGCGAATAATGACAGAAATCATTTTCAGAGTTTCAGCTCAAAACTGTGTGTTCTATAATCTCTCTCTCTCTCTCTCTCTCTCTCTCTCTCTCTCTCTCTCTCTCTCTCTCCCTCTCTCTCAGCATTTTACATTTTCAATGTATGTTTCAGCCTCCCTTCCTTCATTTCAATCTCCAAAAAAAATAAAAACAGACACAAACAAACAAACATTCACTACTCACCAACTGTTTCATTTAAAGCTAGAATGTGATTTTTCACACCAGCGTTCCCTTGCACTTGGCTCAAGATTTCTTCACTATCTTCCAGAGAATGCTTTGCTTGAGAAAACGTCACTTTTGAGCGTTTCAGTTTTTCCTTCATGTCTTTATTTTCTTTTCTTAAATGCTGAAGTTCTTCCTGCACCCAGGAATCATCATCTGAATATGAAGCAAAAATAGAGTTTGAAAATTATTTCTAAAGAGGAGGAGAAACACAGATCATATTGTATGAGATATAGACCTTAAATGTTCATAACGTCATTACAAATTGTATAAATATAAAGGTATAATTGACAAGTCGCTACCTCAGAATTACAAAGTTCTCGATGACATTTTTGGCTGTTTTTGAGTTACTAAGATCAGAAACCAAATGTTCTAATTGCTTTATCAAAATCGTAAGATTATTCAGAGTCGTTATCAAGATATTCAAAGAATTGTATTTGAAAAAGCTTGACATAATGTGAAACTCAAATTCTTTGACATGAAATTTCTCAAAACTAGGTGCTGAGAAGATAGAACTTTGTAATTCTCAGGTAGCCAAGTGTTTGTACACTTGACATTTTCTGTATTGTTAGTCTTTATACAATTAGAGTGAGATCATTTTGTGATACTGCCAATGCACAGTCATAGAAATAATGTGTCTGCTCCATTACAACATTCATCAAGATCATGAACTTTACAGCACACCTCATCTATTGAGGTCATTGGAGATCTGAAAGTCAAGATTTGCTTTTCAAAGCCAAAATCAGTTTCCATCATCTTTAACCAAGACCATTTTGCAAAATTTTTAGAAAAACCATTAATGCCATACTTCAGAAATCAGTAACACCATACTACATAAGTAAATACAATTTCAACCATACCAAACAAATGGGAACACATTCCTTCCTTTTTATGATACAATTAGTACATATGTGTCATGAAGTGGTGGAATCAGGAGCTCGTCAATTTTGGGGCATATGGGGTTATTGGTATCATCTTAAAGCCTGTTCATTTGACTTCATTTTGGTGAAAAAAAATATCCATCTATGTTGAATAGAAGTCAGAATATTAGGTATTGAAGGAGGTGAGGGTTGCCTGGTTTTAGAGGTAAAAATTAGCGAGAAAATGACCGCCAAAGTTTGGTAAGTTCCATAGCCTGAGAGTCATTGGAAACTGAAAATTTACATTTTCTGTGCCTTTACTCAATGTTTTTCAGGAAAATCCACACAAAAATGTGTTTTTGAATGGAAATAAAAAGTGTTGAGTCAAAAAAAGAAAATTACTAAAAAAATTGCCCATCGCCCAAAAAATTGCCGATTTCTTTGATTTCATTATTTTGATGAGCCCCTGATTTCACCACGATGCCTCACATATTTATTTGTGCAAACTTAATTCATGACATGTCACATTTTTTCTACATACCTATAACAGCATTTGAGTTCTTGTTCAGTCCACCTTGTCCCAGAGTCTCCATCTCCGTGCGCATCTGACCAATCAGCTCTTTCAAACTTGTGTTCTGCTTCTGCAAATCTTCTACATAAGCCAGATCTTCTTCATCTTCATTTGTGTCCACAGAATACTGAGATTGGAGAAACCAATTTACAATCAAGTCAATAAGTAGCATATACAGAGAATAATATCAACTACACCACAAAACATGATCCTCCCCTGAAAAAAATCAGCTGTTCTCAGAACCGTAATGCTATCAACTTGTTATGAAATGATTGGCTATTAATGTCTCTTCACTGCTCTAGTTTGAACCCACACAGAGATGTTCTCGCGTTTGGATTGTTCAAGAATTTTAATTGGATCTGCACCAGATAGGCAAAGACCTATAAGAGAAGGACGTTGAATCACAGGTCCTGTCTTTTATGCAACCTTACATTGTTGAAATATATGTAATGGAATTTTCCACTTAAGCAACCATCTGTAAATCTAGAGTACAAATATTCAAAGCAGATGCCAATACAAACATAAGGAAAACATAAATAATCATAATGTATCAACATCACTTAGAATGCACAGTACACCAGCAATATTTCCTATTCCATAAAGTGTTAGTAAGAGTTTAAAGGCACTTGCAACACAATTAAGTGAAATGAGTGCCGAAGATTAAGGGTGTTTTAAGAGAGTAAAAACCACAAAAAAAGCAAGGAAGAAAGATAAGAATGATAGATGTTTGACAGGAAAGAAGAAGCGAACCACACCAGAGCACCTGTCAACCACCCAACACAAAGAAAATGCATTAAAAATCTAAAGAGTAAGCTTCTTGCCCAATCTGCACCTCCGGTTATGAAATACTGATTTGCCTATTTGTCTGAGTAAAGAGAAGAGCACATTAAGACAATAACAGCCATTTAGTGCCCAGAAAATATAAGGTAACTAGCTGGGCCCCCTTTCGATGAAAGGAATGATTGGTGCAATAACATCAACTGAAAGTCATTGGCCTAATATTTTTCAGTCTACTGGAATGGAGCAATAAATCTTGAGATAAAAGTGACGCACATGTTTCTAAGTTGCCAAATATATTATAATAGATGTATAGATTGATTCTCTATTCCGCTTTGACGATTGTACGCTTCAGAATTTCAAAGGTGTACAACCAGTGCGCACGGATAGTGAACGGAAACCTTACTTGAAATAAACAAACCAGCGAATTTTCTAAAATAACAGAAACAGAAGCGTCGGCCTACAAAAGCGATCGGCGAAATAAAGAAATTTAGCTTTTTGCAGCAAAACTGTCTCAAAACTGGAAAAACGAAGGGCGCCAGGATCTGGAGAATATTTTAAAGAATCTTTTGGCAAAAACCGCATGTCGATCGATGCAGTCATTAAAAAGCCTTTGGAATAGCAAAATTCGGCCACCACAAATAGATAATAGATTCGACAAACAAAAAAACAGAGAGACAGAAAAAGAGTAAGGCTTACTCGTGGCTCCTCTAACTACCCGCCATGAAACACTGAACAAATGCCATCTCACTAACACTTTTTTCTTTATTCTAAATGCAGAGCCAAAAAGAGATCTTCCTTTCATCCTTATTCATCCCTTCCAATTCCATTTAATGGAACAACACCACAACTGAAGAAGAAGTGTTCATTCCACTGAAAAGATTTAGAAGAAGGGTGAACAGGAGTGAACATATAACAGTAACAACAACAACACCAACAACAACATCACCATTATAAACAACAGTAACAACAACAGGAATAACAACATCAACAACAAAAGCATTGGCGATAATGTAAGTAAAATCCAATTGAAACAAAACCAGATAACACTGAGTCTGTACCTTTACAAAATTGTCCAGAGGAATGCCATGATTCTTCAGAACTAGTCTCAGTTGGTCCCTCTCACAATGCAGAGATTTCACTAAGAAAATCTTATGCTGAAGTTCTCTTTCTCTTTCCTTCACTAGTGCCAAAGCCTGAGCAAATAAAAGAATTATGACGACAAGATACTAGTAGAACTGAAACCATTCAAGTGTTATTGCATATGAATATTAAAGAAATGATGATTAATAGTACACAAAAATACCACATTTGGCCGTTGAAGTATTTTTCAGTGCACAAAGCAATAAACCAGTGCATTATAATCAGACTGTTGAAGTATTTTTCAGTGCACAAAGCAATAAACCAGTGCATTATAATCAGACTGAACCTTTCCAATACGACTTTTCTCTCGGAATGCCTCTTGCAAACAACATGAAAGCACACACAAATAGATGGTCACGATAGCATGACAACTGCCCCTTTTTTAAAATCCAGACAGGTTGAGAATCAAATTAGGTGAGTTACGAAATGAATACAATCTCTCAATTTAAATGTTTGACACTAGTTAAGAAATTTGAATAATCTTCTCAATCTTAGTTTAGTTTTAGTTTTAGTAGAGGTTTTACGGCGCTCGGAACTGCATAAGGTCATATGAGTGCCAAGGGGTGGATGTCAACAGAGAAGTCCTTACAGGGAATCGGGCTTACTCTGCTCACCTCTCTAACTTCAACAACACAAAGTCTGCTTCGACTATCAAGGCACCCCGGAAACAGCAGGTCACAAGAGTGTGACAAACATACAAAAGAAGTAGAGGAAAATGACGAAAGTAAGGATTAGAAAAGAAAAAGCAGCAGTTCCCTGCAGTAGTTCAGGCACAGTTATGAGCATGACATTGTTGGATCAGTCCATTTACAATCCTACTGTGCATTAGAATGAGAAATGTCCCCCCTTTGGGAATGGCCTAAAGACACTTCAGTCAGTGGCACTGCCCTGTCGGGTATCTCAATCTTAGTGTACTATAAACCTAATAATATAATGACACTGACATAATCTTTTAAAAATCAAAATATAAATATCATGAACTAATAAAGAGATAATTAAAGCGACAGGACATTGCAAACCTCATTTCTGGCGACTGTCAGCTTTTTTATTAGATCCTCTGACTTATCATACTGAGCTCTCTCCAAATCTTCACAGCGACGCTGCCAGTCCAGTTCTGTTTGTGTCTTTGATTTGTCCAGCTTCTCCTCCCGATCAGCAGCTGCTTTCAATTCAGTCTTGTATCTTAAGAAATAGAATCCAAAGAATTTATCAGTCCTGAGAAGAACAGGCTTTATTCATTCATATTTACACACTCAGAAATTCTATGATTATAGAGGGCAGTACAGGGTGATTCACAAAGAATACGCTGAAACCATTACACGATATTTCAAAAACGAAAAATGATAGACAACTCCAGGTCAGGCACATGTGTTGTACATACCTTCAAGTTCTTATTTCATCTTTTACAAGTGCTTAATGTGGCCACCACTGGCAGCACAGACAGCGTCAAGCCGATACAAGAATTCCTCCAAAACGCACCTCAGAATGTCTCAGGCCATCGTTTTTTAGTTTTAGTAGAGGTTCTACGGAGCTCGCAACTGCATAAGGCCATATGAGCGCCAGAAGATTAGAGGTGTTACAAGAGAGTAACAAACATAAAAAAGAAGAAGGGGAGATAAGTTTGATAGATGTTTGATAGGAAAGAAGAAGTAAACCACACCAGAGCACCTGCCAACCACCCACGGCCATTGTTTAGATTGTAACTGTTATTCAATCTTAATTAAAGATAATAATAATAAACTATAAAAATCACTCCTGTAGCACCTACTCCCTGGAGGGTCTAGGTGCTTCAAAATCAAACAATTTTTAAATTACCATATATTGAATGCATACTGGCCCATTCAATGTACAACAATCAAATGCACATACACCCGTAATCTGACAAAGAACATATACAAAAAAAACCCACAGTGACTACTGATTCCACTTGTTAAAAGCACAGACTACTCTTTTTTTTGGGTGGGGGGGGGTCTTAGATAATTCGTGAGCCGTGCTGACAAAATGATAGCCTTCTCGGACAAGGGCAAAAAATATCGGAGGTCTTGTGTGCAAGTTGCGAACATAAAAGATCCCTTGGTGGTCCAAAATTGATAAGAGTAGGCTTCTGCTGCAACCTGGGAAAAATTCAAAATTTCCTACAAACTGAAAATGAATGGTGTGTCCCGCGCGCTCATATGACCTTATGCAGTTGCGAGCACCGTAAAACACTTAACAAAACAAAACTTTTTTTAAATTGACAAAACGAGTTACTAACTTCTTGCAATCCACAAAAGGATGTATTGGCCAAAAATCCACACTTGGGTCAAATTAGTAGATGTTCTATTGATGCCACATTCTATAGGTAAAACAAGCCTTTTATTATTTCATACTCATAAGTTCTAAAAACTTCCTACACCTTTTCCTTTTCCATCGCTCTCAAATCCAAGAAGTAACTCATTTTGTCAGCACTCCTCACATATATAACTTACTTTTCCATATCATCGCTCCTTTGTGGTCTTTGACTATTTATAACTTATCTCTAGTCAAAGCAGACTTTGTGCCGTTGAGGCTAGAGAGGTGAGCAGAGTAAGCCTGATTCCCTGTTTGGACTTCTCCGTTGACATCCACCCCATGGCGCTCATAAGACCGTAAGCAGTTGCCAGCGCTGTAAAACCTTACAGAAACAAAAACTTACCTCTCCATATCATCTTTCCTTTGTGGTGTTTGACAATTTATAACTCACCTTTCCACATCATCTTTCCTTTGTGGTGTTTGACAATTTATAACTTACCTTTCCATATTATCCTTCCTTTATGGTGTTTGACAATTTATAACTCACCTTTCCATATCATCTTTCCTTTGCTCCAGCTCCAGCTTGAGACGTCTCTGCTCCTCCAATGCTGTGCCAAGCTCCAGATCACGGCTCACATTTTCTCTGGAGATTTCAGCTACATGGCGGTCCCATTTCTCTTTCACTTCTGAAATTTCTTCTTGCAACCTGAAAAATATGTAATTGTTTATTAAAGTAAAACTGATACAGGCAGAGAGCACAGCACCTCAGCAATAATAATAATGATAATAATGATAACAATATAACAACTACTACTACTACTACTACTACTGCTACTATTACTACTACTACTACTACTACTACTACTACTACTACTACTACTACTACTACTACTACTACTACTTCTACTACTACTACTCTACTACTACTACTACTATTACTACTACTAAAAATAATAATAATAATAATAAAAATAATAATAATAATAATAATAATAATAATAATGACCATGATGATGATGATGACGATGATGATAATGATGATAATAATAACAATAATGATGACGATGATGATAATGATGATGAATACACTTAACACAATAGTAAATCAACTGAGTGAATTTTGATGGCAAAACTCACTTTTCAATTTGAATTTCTTTTTCCTTTGCCAAGTCTTGGTTATTCCATGTAAGTTGTCTTTCTCTGATCTGAGAATCCTCCAGCTTCGACTGAAGATCTTGATTTATCTCTTGCAAGGCTTTTTCCCGTTCCAGATAGCCATTTTTCGCCCTTTCAATCAGTTCTTCCCTTTCTCGGGCCATTTTATCTATCTCTGTGTACCTACGATAGAAAGAAGGGATATGAAACGTTTAAATAATATAATATCTGAGCGACTTAGAGAGAGTTTACACCAGAGAGTTCATGTTGAATGTTCACGATAAAAAGATTAAGTGTGATGATAATGATTGTGATTGGTTATTTAGAAAAAATCAAAAGTAAGGTGTCACACATACATTATAGAGACAAACACTAAAAAAAAGACCAAGAAGAGATATTTGCATTAAAATGTATAATTTATAAACAGATAAACAGAAAAAAAAAATCTAAGTAGTGATAGAAAGAGATACAGATTCAGTGCTTGTGGGAAAGAAAGAGAGACAGGTCAAGGGTTCATCTGTATCGTCATCTGTGCTTAAATGGCAAAGCATGCTCTCACTAAACAAAACCAAAGAAGCAAAAGAATTTGTAAAACTGTGACACATTTTTTTCAATTTCGGCATCAAAGAGGAATGACTGATAGAGAGAGCAGACTATAGGTAGCAAGTATATACTGTAATATAATTATATTATGCACTGCATACTTGACCTTCTGTTACAGTATTCAAACTCAAGACAGTTGCAATGAGAAGGAGAAGCATTGCATACAAAAAAATTATCATATTTTAAGCGGAGACAATTGAAAAAAACAGGTGAAAGTTAAGTATGGTTCCCCACACTGAACTAGCTTGACTTCGTGAGCAACACCTTCAGTGTCCATGGAGTTGCAGCCATGTTTTACGGGAACAGGAAACAAGAGGCTGTGTGTGATCATCTTGAGGTGCATAGATATGTGGGGTTATGCGTTACCTTAACTGAAAAACAACAGTTGGAAGACAAATGCAGAACTCACTTTCTCTGGAAATCTTCTTGCATTTTTTTCATCGCTGCCTCACATGATGAAACCTTGTGCTCCAGCTCTGATATACTGAAAATCACAGAAATAATTTTTTTTTAGTAACAGCTTTGCAATCTTTGAAATACAAAATGCAAAAAAAAAAAAAAGAGTACATTTCAACACTAACAAAAGTCTCTAGGTTCCATGTTGCATCTCTTTTTATGTTGTACAAACCAAAAAACATCATTTTTTCTTATTAGACATCAACCTTCAGCTGTTCAGATTGATTATGTGTTTGTAAATGAGTCAGGCCTCGGTCAACACACAGAATATGATTTAGGAACCTGGCTGTTAGGGCTTACCAAGCACTGAGAAGGATACAACACCTTGGGCAGAAAGACGGGGACACTCAATAAAACAAACTACCCAACATGAGAATTAAACAATAAATATCGTCGGAGTGCAACGACGAAAAACTTAACTATTACAATACACATGCCAGTAACAATTCAGTAGTGGCATGTATATTTATAAATCTTGAAGAAAATTTGGTACTCAATGATTAAAGAATCCTGATCCAGGTGACATTTACTAATGAATCACACCAATAACAGAATAGTCAGATTACCATCTTTTTTTCCCATCAACATAATACGTGTCACGATGTGGTGGAATCAGGCTCTTGTCAATTTTTTAGCATGTGAAGTTATTAACATCATCTTAACACTTGTTCCTTTGCCTATCCTTTGATGAAAAAAATACCCATCTATCGTGAAAAAAAGTAGAGATATTTGCTATTGGAGGAGGTGAGGGTCATTTGTTTTCAGAGCTATAATTAGCAGAAAATGGGCGCCAAAGTTTGATGACTTCCATAGTTTGAGAGTCCTTTGAAACTGAAAATTTACATTTCTTGTGCCTTTAGTCAACGTTTTTCAGTAACATTCACACAGAACTTTGTTTTTAAGTTGACATAGGAGTTGAGCCAAAAAAACAAAAATTCTATACAAATTGCCAAACCAGTGGAAAAATGACAGTTTTTTTAACGAGCGCCTTATTTCACTATTATGCCTCACACAGAATTCTTTCCAAAATGAAATGACCCAATAAACAAGATCAAATCACGACAGATAACATTCTCATCTCACTTTGAATCTTTAACTGCTGAGACATCAGCCAGTTCCCATTCCTTCTGTTTTACAAGTTTCTCCAGCTCCCTCTGCGAAGACTCAGCTTCTTGAGCCTGGCAGGTCGTCTTGTCATGGGAGTCTCTTGCCAGCTCCAGCTCTTTGGCCAAAAGTTTTGCCTGAGAGAGAGATTCAAGTTGAAATTTAAACATGTTGGAAGAATCTTAAAAATAAAACAGTTCAAAGCACAAAGTGTCTCAACTTGTGGGCATTTTTCTGAGGGGGGGGGGGGGGGGGTTTGAGGGAGGGATATAATGGATGGAGTTATTGTTGTTTTTAGCTTCCGTTTTCTTTATTTCTATTATTTATTTAATGAGGGTTTAGGGGGGTTCTTTTGTTTTCTTTTTTTTGGGGGGAGGGAACTCAAGCACGCGTACTTATATGACCTTATGAAGTTGCAAGAGCCGTAAAACTCTTATGAAGCTATTAAGAACTCAAGGACTTGATTGAGATAGATTTTACTGGAGATTTTGGCCCTGCTGTGTTAGGGGTAAAAAGGAAAGCAGACAGGAGGATATTCCACATAGCAGAGTTGATATCAGAGAGTAAATTTAAGCAAAGATTTCCATAACAGTTTCTCCACCACTATTGGAGCTGCTCATCCTGCTGATATGCATGTGTGAGGCGCGCTGACAAAATTAGTCACTTCTCACAATCGACAAATGGAAATATTGGCCAAAATCAACACAAGGGACCAGCTTGTAGAATTTTTATGAATGCCATATTCTTTAAATATAACATGCCTTTTTATCATACGAGAAGTTTTTATCGAAAATGATGACAACTTTTATTTGAGTGACAACTGTATGTCTCCTTGTCAGAATTACAAAATAAAACCTATCTCAAAGACTCTAAGAGGAAGTATAGAACAACAGTCACTATCAGAGAAAATATGCCTTCAGTATCACTGTAACAGATTATACCACATGATATCTCTGGCTTAGAGGTTGAGGTATAATAACCCATGAAAGAGAAGGTTAATCGTACCCATCAAATACTCAGGAAAACATCTGATTTTAAAAATTTTAAAAACATTCCTACCTTCAGGTCATGCTCCAAAACTTTTGCATGCAGTTCATCACTTTGTACTCGAAATTCGTGCTCACGCTTTTTTAATTCATTTTCAAATTCTGAAAGAAGAATGACATAAAACTCATCAGTTCTGACAAAAGCTAGGGAGACTTTTAAAGACAACAACCACAAAAGGGAAGGTCAAATATAAACCACATTAAAATGTGAAAGATATGCTTCAATACAACAGACAGTCACTCTGGCTGGAGACAAAAACTTTCTGTGTGTCAAAACTAAATAATCTATCTTACAAAGACAAGCCATTTTATCAAGAAAAGGGTTATGCGACACAGATTTCACCATTAGACACATCTTAACAGAATGTCCAGATTTTAGAGAGACCCGAAGAAAGTATTTTAAATGCAGAAAATTGCAAGATCTGTTCACCATCATTGATCCGAACAAAATTCTCTATTTTATAAAGGCTATTGGCCTTTACAATAAATTGTAATTACTGTTGTTTTAATCGAAAGTAAACTGTCATTTTTAGATATTTTACAACAAATTTTTTTACATTTTAATTGAATCATTGACCTAAACAAAGCCGCGCTGTGAACTGTTGTGAATGCAGCCAACTTGTGTTTCGCACACTCATACGACCTTATGCAGTTGCAAGGGCCATAAAACTGTTATTATATTAAAACTAATTAAACTTAAGAAAATAGTCAAATTTCCCATTAAGCAGTCTTATATGTTTTCGGTCAAATTTTTTTAATCAAGTAACTTCGAGATGTAGCTCACACTTTAATTGCTGGTCCATTTGGATACATAAATTTCAAACTTAACTATTGAATAAGGTATCAAGAGTGCTTTTCCTCATGTATGTTCTCTCAGTTGTTTTAAATCTATGGAGTAACAATAAAGCATACAATAACAAAACATTAAAATAATTTCTTTTTTTTTTCAGGGGGGGGGG
>NW_004797683.1:395811-403711 GCF_000002075.1 Aplysia californica
ATTGTGGTGGTGTAGAAAATCTGAAGGATGGATGGATTCAGATTGAAAGACTTTAGTTTCCTCAGAAAGTACAGCCTCTGATTTACTTTTTTAACGATATTGTTTACGTGGTTTTGCCATGTAAATTTATTGTCTATTGTAAGGCCAAGATATTTGTATGAATCCGTGATTTCAATAGTTTCTTGTTCAATTACGAGTGGTGAGAGTGTATGTGTGTATGTGTGTGTATGTGTGTGTGAGTATGTGTGTGTGAGAGTGTGTGTGTACATCTGTATCAACATATGTGTATAGATAACGGTGAACAATTTTCTGAGACTGAATAACTAATTTAATTATTGATGTAAAGCGACAATAGCCCAATTGGGGAGTGGGCGCTACAAGAATTTACTATTTATAATTAATACTAATATACAAACATCTATTTAATATTATGTTGTTTCCCTACCTGTTGTTAACTCCTTCTTTTGGGTATCCAGTTCATTGTGCAAATTTGTTAGCTGAAGTTGTAAATTCCTTCTGAATTGTTCATACTCTTTTCTCTCCTCTTGAAGCTCACCATCCTTGCAACTGAAAGATGATCAAGGAATAAATCAAATCCTAAAACAAGACATAATTACACCACAGCCATGACTAACTCGTAAAATACAGTGTTTTCACAAGATTTGAGTCATTTTTTGAAGTCTTGTCCTCAGGTCTGAAATTTAAGAATTTGGTCATATCACAAAAGTGGATAAAATTAAAACACAGTCATATCTGAAAAACAGAACTGTTCATTCCATAAGCTATCAAATACAATTACTTAGAGAGATCATTAGTCAATTACCTAATCAACAAGGGACTAAAAGTTGGTTCAGCACTCGCCACACTCACAATTTTCAATAACAGTTGCCCAAACAGAAAGAAAGAAAATCAGTCAGTATCAGTACAAAGTACATTCTTCACTAAAGTGCAGGTCACTCTAAGTTTTACTTGAAATCATTTAGAGCAATACTTCAATACTTTCAAAACGACAAAAGTCATGAATTTCAACTAAGCTGTTGCTAATTCAACTAGCAACAAAACCTGATGTTAAAAGCACTGAACAGACAAATGTAGGCTGATGAGATAAAGACAGACAAGCAGAGACTCATAGATTCACGGTAACAGGAGGAGCAGAGATAATGTACAATACAGTCAACACAGGAAAGATAGGAAGAAAAAAAAAAACAGAAGAAAAAAACAATGATTGAATAAAGAAAGGACCATAAAAATAGGCCCATATTTTTGTTTTGTTTTTTTAAAGCACCACTTCAGCCAATTAAAGCACAACCCTAAGCAATGAGAAATTCAGCACCTTTTATATGAATCCACCTCTGCCTGTTTCTCTCTGAGTCGTCTTTGGTAGTTGCTCTGTAACTCATCTCTCGATCTCTCCTCTCTTTTGATGATATTCTTGAAGTCATCAAGCTGGATCTTCAGTTCACTTATTTCGGCATTTTTAGAGTTTAAAGTTGTGCGGATGTCTTGAGTAGCGCATAGATAGAAAAAACCAGGAAGGAAAACTTAAGCTTATGAGTATATATATATATATATATATATATATAATATTACATTAAACTCAGTATTTGATAAGATATAAACATGAGATACATTTTTTATAAAACAAGTAAATATTCTTCAATCAATATTAAGGCATTAATTGATTCAGCTTTGAAGAGAATTCTCTTGTCAGTTACAGCAATGAAACAGTTTTCATTTACCAACATTAGGCACATCTGAAGATCATAAAAAAAAGAATTTTTTTTTTTAAAGAAAAAAGAAAACAGGAGTACGCTACCTAGACCTGCATGTGAGCCTCAACCAGATTGTCTGAAAATTTTGCGCACCCCCCCACACACAAAAAAAAGCCTTTGTTGGTGTCATAATCATAAGGAAAAACATCCGAGTAACGAGCGACCACCCCAACAAACACAATAAAGAAGAGACCTAACCCTAACCCTACCCCCAAAAAGAACCTGCAACGGGCCTCATGTAAAAAGGCCAAAACAAGTCCTAAATGAAAAAAAAAAATTTTAATTAAAAAACCACACTCCAAAACAAACAAGGAGCATATCAAATAGATCTAGATCTAGATTCTAGATCTATATCTATATATGGCTTACATCTACATTGCTATAGGGTTTGATACAATAACACAATAGAATTGGAATATATAATATGAATCCTTCATATATATATATATATATCTAGATATAGATCTAGAAATCTAGTAATCTAAATAAATCTGGATCTAGATCTTGTAGAACAAGTGAATAGGAATAGGCCTTGAACTAGAAATCCGCATCCGATTCCCAACAGAGGGACTCAGCTGAGTCTAGATTCTAGATCTAGATCTTTACTCTAAATAAATAAACAATTCACGCACCTGATGAAATGCTTATTTTTTACCAATATAAAGATTACAGCACAACCTATGATAGGGTTTGACACAATAGAATTGGAATATGAATCCTCCATTGAGGACTATAATGATCTATATAAATCTAGATCTAGATTCTATTAGAACAAGAGAGTCGGACTTGAATGAATCCACACGATCTGAACAATTGAATTAGTCAACAAACGAAATTCAAAATGGCCGCTCGAGCACGAAACAGAAAGTAGACAATTTAAGTTGTCGTCTTTTTTCGTATTCGCATTTCTACTTAGGTTCCGACAATTATGTCGGAAACGCCGACGTCGGCAGTCGGCGGTGCGCGCGTCGGCGGTCGGCACGAAAACGAAAGTGCCGACGAAGCCGACGGGAGAAAAATGGGTCACTGGCAGTCGGCCAAGCCTCGCACTATGCACATTGACATACAGGCGGGCCTAGCGATAGCATCGGCCGGTTCGCGGGTCGGGTCGCGATTGTCGGATTTCAGACGATTGTCGGCAAACATGCAGGTCTAGCTACCATACTCTTTCATTTAAAAATCAGTAAGATCTTGTCAGTTTGTTAGCGTTTGAGAGCTTAATCAGCTGCTTGCACTGTACGCTTCCCAGGAAACTGAGACTGTTTCGGAGTGTTCTATGGTCTGCTGGAGTAATAATATAGTGTAAAGCACACAGAGCTTGCTGTCAAGCAGGGATATGCGCTATACAAATGCTATTATCAGTATTATTATTAATTTCTTACAAAATCACAGGGAATAAATTCACGCGCAACATACCAGCATAAGTAGCATCATACTTTTCCAGTTCTCTGTCTCTTTCTTCTAGCAGTCTCAAATTGTATTTGAAGTGGTCTTTTAATTCTGTAAACTTCTCCTTCTGAGACTCCAACTCTTTGTCCTTTTCTTTCACTGTGGCTTCAAGTGACTCTATCCTGAAAGAGAAAGGATATTTTAAGAATAAAATTAAAATGGGTAAGTAATTTACATATATATATACGCTCTGGAAAAAAATTAAGGCTAGCAGGAGCCTACTTTTCATGACAAGGGGGTCCAGAGATTGGGTGAAGCAAAAAATGTTATTCAGATTCACTTACAGAAACGAAATGTTATCAGACAGTTGGATGCCCAGATACCAGACCTAAGCACAACCTTCAGCAAGCTCCGAATCTGTCCTCACTGGTCATTGTTTTGTATAAGTTGAACACCCATTTCAACACTAAGATTATTTAAGAAGCAGGACTTCCAAATTTATGGTCTTTCTCAAATAGCACAGAGTCAAATTGGTAGAAAGCTTTAAAAACTCCCAAAACAACCAAAGTTTAAAAAACCAGATCCACCAAAATCATAGTCCAGTATGATATCAACTGAGCTCACAGCGTGCCACAATCTGTCCTCTTCTTTTTAGTCTCTCAAAAATTGTGTAATATGTAATAAGAGTCTCTGATAGATCTGTATGCCTTTTAAAAAGATAAAGGCTTGATGACAGAAAATTTCTTGGAGAACAACTTTAGATAATGATCCAACAAGATTAAAATTCTGGAGTACAAAGCAATTACAGACCTGCCAACCCCTCATGCAACGACTAAAAATGAGAGGTTTTTCTCAGAACCTTCACTAAAAATCGGAGTTCGGGGGAAAAAAATCAGTCTCCAGAATCTCAGTAGATTCAGATTACATTACATAAGCGTTTAAAAAAACTGGTGGGCTCCAATTTTATTACATTATTTTTCCTTTTGGCAGGTCTGCAATTATTTAACAACATTACCGTGACTCCAGAATGCCTCTCCATTCTTTTTCTTTCTTATCAGCCAGAATTTTCCAAGATCCGGAGTCAGCATTTGCCATGTTGCACTGCTGGTCATATCTTAACTGAAAGCAGAAATAAAAGCATCAGTTAATCAACTCTAAGCATTTTGAGCCCATATTAATCCAACATAGAGAATCCAAAAGAACAACATAACATACAGGATAGGATATAAATGTTGTCATTTAATACAAAACTGACATTAATTTCTTTTTCTAAAAAGTGATTCATTTTGGTCCTACATAAAAAATCAACTATTGATGTCATGTTATAATTGTTATCAATAGCAGGACAAAAGATTACATGGCTGTCTAGAATCACTTGGCAGCTAGTTCAGTGATTCCTAAAGATTCATTAACCATTGACATTGAGGAGAGTTTGCCAAATATTTTTGTCTGAAATAATATTTGAATCAAGGTCCTGTTCTAAAGACAAAAATCGGGATGAGAGGCAGGTCTGGGTAGGGGTAGGAGTTGGGTTAGAATTAGGTTTCTTCTTTATTGTGTTAGTTAGGGTGGACGCTCATTACTGACATCCTTTGGATCCAAATTAAATCACAATTACAGGAAAGTCGGCGGAAAGTCTTATGTCATATTAAGTTATTAAGTCAGTCAAAATATAAAACTTCATGAAAAAAGGCAGAGCAATACACACGGCTGTTCAGCTTGCCCGGAAACCGCTCTTTTAAATGCTCAATGCCAGCTGTCAGTGCCACCCACGTGTTGGTCATTAAATCAGCAGTCAGCTGTACTCACTACCGTGACGCCAACGGTACGCCCCCGCCTGCCTGCGTAATGCAATTCCTCCGATTTGTGATGTCTTTTCCATCCCGATATCTCCAGATCTAAAAATGCTATATCACTACATGACCCTCCATTTTAAAGCTCAAAGCTTTCCCTCTTCAAGACGATATAACTTTGGTTGATCTCAGTTCACAATCTTTTAAATTTTATTGAACTACATTCTCCTAGATCTAGATGTCTTTCTACCGAATCAGATTCCTTTTTCAAGAGTTGTCACATGTGACAGCTGGACTTGGGAAACCTAGGCCAGATTACGAAAAGCTGTGAATCTCCACTCAAGACTTAATATCTTTTCTTTATGGAACGACACAAAGATGTAAGTGAGTTTGAAACTTTCTTCAATTTCTGACCTAATAGGCCTATCTTAAAATTGTCAACATCGTCAGCAACCATCATGTTCAAAATTAATTAAATAAATCATGACCCTTATCAATGTTTAGACTTATATCCACTTTTCTTTCTTCGTTATCTCGTATTTCTTTAACTTAATTATATTAGCTGCATGATTGCTCTAAGAAATATGTCAGATGATGCTTATTAAAAGAATACGGTTAGAAGCACAGTTGGTGTTGTAGTTTACGCATAGTCGCAGGTTAAACAAAGCCTAAAATTGCCGCAACAACATTTTTATAGTGAATCTGTCAGTCAAGTAAATTCCCTGCGATGACCTCTTGACCCGTTTATAATGGCTGGTCCGAGTTACGCTGAGCGTCTGGGCACTGCGGGATGCCGGTAGAACTAGATCTAAAATCTAGTACTGCCCGCGAACAGCCGAGAGTACAAGTCTCAGATTTTGAGGAACTTAAAAAAAACTGTGAATTGACAAAAAGAATTAACTTTAATTACCTGTATAAAACGGAAACCTGTCCAACGCGGAAACGGAAAGAAAAATCCGCTCCCTTCCGAGGATTTCACTTGGCTAAAGCGGAAAATGCTTTGCCCGCTCAGCCCTCTAAACTAACATTGTGGTCATGCGGCTAGGTGAGGGAGGGGAGTAGGGGTGCAATTTGGGGGTAGATGTTACCCCATCATGTGAGTCCTGAGCGAATCAGATGGTCAGTGTAGTGTGGGTGTGAAATCTCGTGACTGCCCGTGATAGTGCTCGAGTAGCGAGCCACTTAGGAAACTTTCCTGGGTCCAGAAGCCAGAGGTGTGAAATTATATTGACCAATACCTGCCGCCCTGATCGTACGGCCAGCCGTGAAAAAGAGTTCCTTGAATCGTTGTTACAATGAAGGCAGTGAGGGGGTGGCAATGGTGGGTGGGGCTAAGGGAGGAAGCAAGGGAGATGTTCAAACGTTTCTGTCTTTAATAGGTCAAACAGTGGTCCTATGAAAGTCAAGCAGTGGTGGTAATTGGATAAGTAAGACTGCATGTCATTATCCAGACAGGATAGCAGCTGAGAGGTGTGAAGTTTTGACCACTGCTTGTCGATCGGACAAGCCATCCTTGATCCCACCGGCGGGGCTTTTGAACCCCCCCCCCCCAATATCCATCTCCCACTGAATCCCCCTGTCTAAGACGGAAAAGTTCTACGACGGAATTTTTTTCTGGCTCCCTTGCGATTCCGTCTTACACAGGTTCGACTGTATTTAACTGCACTACACTGTACTGTACACTCCTAGTCTAGAATGAAAAGGTCGAAGTCTAGGACTAATATTTTAGTATAGAGTCAACATAGATAAAGATCTAGATTCTAGATTCTAGATCTAGATCTAGATTCTAGTATCAAAGTATAGCATGGAGTATAGAGTCGTGTTTCTTGTTGTTGTTGTTGTTGTTGACAAACTTTGTCACTAACTTACTCTAGATCTAGAATCTAGCTGAATTCTTAATATACAGTGAAGAGGGCATCTCAGATTATCCATTACACCTTAATTTTTAAAAAAATTAAATCATAGGATATCTACGGGTAGCTGTACAATGAAAAAAAAAGTGTATTACCTGCCGCTCAAAGCAAGATTAGATTTGTTTCCATATAGCCGCCATTTTAGCGTCCATTGATACTATGTAACTCTTTTGTACAGAAAAATAGCAATCTTCTTTCCGTTTCCTTCGCTCTCATCGTCTATACTTTATTTAGCCTTTTTCCAATCAATTCCTTTATACGATCTCCAACAACTTGCCAATGAATTTTTCTCGGCTGGCAGCCAAAGCCTTCTCAGCTCTTATCAATTTTTAGGACCACCAAAGGATCTTTAATGTGCGCAACTTGCGCATCGACCTCCTAGATTTTTTTACCCTTCTCCGAGAAGGCTATATATACCGTATACGTGTTAGATTTTACCTACCCTAAGATCAGGAGCGTGGCTGATAAAATAGTATAGTAAGAACTTAAGGAGTCATGGAGTAGCAGTGGAAATGTAGCAGAAAGAGTCAGTAGCCCAGGAGAGGGGGGAGGGGGGCTAGGGCCCACTTTTGCTACCAGTAGAGGCTAAAATTTGCGTACCGCCCATCAATATAATATGTTTTTCGGGGCGGGGAATAAAATAACACCTGTCGCTACCCAGGTGATCCCCATCCACAGAATTCTACACTCTAAGTGTAGAATTCTGTGTCCCCATCACTACCCACCAAAATTGCCAAGACTGGCAAGCACTGCTATAAACCCCTAGTAAAAGTGCCCCCTAAGTCATGAGTAGTTTGAAATAATTCACCCCAAATTCTGATACCAGAATTTTAATAAAAGTTCTCCTCTGCTAACGATCTTGGCTGTCTTTTGTTTGTTTATTGGTGTATTTGTTTATTTGTTTGTTTTTTTGTTTGTGTTTTCCTTTTGTTTGTTTGGTTTTTGTGTCTTTGTTTGTTTAGGGGTTGTTTTGTTTGTTTGATTGTTTGGGGTTGTTTTTGTTGTTTTTTGTTGTTGTTTTTTTTTGGGGGGG
>NW_004797683.1:405722-407001 GCF_000002075.1 Aplysia californica
GATGATGATGATGATGATGATGATGATGATGATGATGATGATGATGAGGATGTGTCTAGCCTGTAACCACACGTAATCTTAAGACCCTCTTCGTTTGGCCCATTTCCCTGCTAGTATACAGCGTTCATTTAGTTTTTCTCTCAGTTGCACCTGAGGAAGCCCACGAGGCGATACGTTGAGCCATTAAACAAATTCTAAACATTTTATACTGTTTTGCTATTTTGTCTAAAATTCATACAAGACTCTCCCTCCTACTCTACTTTCCAAACAATGATGATGATGATGATGATGATGATGATGATGATGATGATGATGATGATGAGGATGTGTCTAGCCTGTAACCACACGTAATCTTAAGACCCTCTTCGTTTGGCCCATTTCCCTGCTAGTATACAGCGTTCATTTAGTTTTTCTCTCAGTTGCACCTGAGGAAGCCCACGAGGCGATACGTTGAGCCATTAAACAAATTCTAAACATTTTATACTGTTTTGCTATTTTGTCTAAAATTCATACAAGACTCTCCCTCCTACTCTACTTTCCAAACAATGATGATGATGATGATGATGATGATGATGATGATGATGATGATGATGATGATGATTTTTGTTGTTGTTATTCTATTATTTTCTCCTGAAACATCTATTTGCTTTCTAGCCTTAGAACAAGAAAATATAACATCCTGTTGACTTTTTTCCCTTTTAAGACAAAGGCAGAGGCCTATTGAGAAGCCTCTGAAAAGGGAAGTTAGTTGTTTGAAATGTAAAAGAACCCAGTTATAACTTGTAGCGGACATTTTAAAACTTCATTTGCGAATGTCACGAACAAGGGTCACCCTTTGTTGTCTACAAACCTGCCCTCTCTCGTGGCACGTGTGCATTATTGATGTGTACTCCGCTCTTCCTCTAAGATGTGGCCTGGATTCTTCTGTTGTGTTTGTTGGAAGCGACTGACGGCTCAGTAAAAAGCCAACGCCCACCCCAGAGTTCGAAAAGGTCAAAGAACATCGGACTTGTTGAGGTAGTTTCTTCAATCTTTTAAAGAAGACTTCAGAAATGTTAGTGCTTCGGAAGGGGGGGCGGGGGTTGTTATGTTTTGTTTTTGTTTGGTGGTTTGTTTTTTGTTCGTTCGTTTGTTGTTGTTGGGTTTTTTGGGGTGGTGGGGGTGGGTGGAGAGGTTAATTTGTTTTGTTTTGGTTTTTAGTTGTTTTTTTATTTATTTCTTTTTTTTTGGGGGGGGGGGGGTGACTTGAGAGTAAACCCTCTACATAAATGTTTGATTG
>NW_004797683.1:410593-411939 GCF_000002075.1 Aplysia californica
TCACGTGTGTGTGTGTGTGTGTGTGTGTGTGTGTCTGTGTGTGTGCGCGAGCGCGCTATAATATGTGTGTGAGCATGTGTGTTTATGGCATTAGAAACAGGGAGACGTGTTCCTGTGTGCGTGTGTATGCATGTGTGTATGTTTGTGCAAGTACGTGCGTGCGTATGTTTGCTTGCATGCATGCGTGCGTGCGTGCGTGCGTGCGTGTCAGCGTGTGTATGCATGCTTGTTGTTCGCTGGTGTGTTTTTAATGTGGGTAACACTGCTTCTTTCTAGCTGAACACTCCCGTCGTTCCACTGTCTCTTTAGAGGCACAAACGCTATTGGTTCCAGTTGACTGATTGTCGATCCAAAATCACTGTAGGAGGCTATGCGGAGACACGCATGATAGGAGCTCGGTTGAAAAAAATTCTATGATTCTTTTGGTCTTCGTCGACCACTGCTATAACGAATTGATGGTTATATTATTTTGTTTCTCATTTACAGCTTTATTTACGACCGAAAGAGGAAGCCATTTGTAAGCGCTTCTGTGCGTTCTTCTAATTCCTTTCAGTGCTATTTTTTTTCTCTTAGGTCTTACTTTTCAATGTTAGTTTATATTAAATGTATTTTTACCTCACCCGTTTATTTAATTAATATTCCTTTCCTACTCCCATTCTGCCATTTATTCATTCTTACTTTGATCATACATTTTGGAGACTAGTCTATTGCTCATTAAATAAACAATCAATTCGTTCAAAACTTGAATCTATTTCTATACTCATTAATAGGAAATCGACCTAAGCTCATTATCTCAATTTTTATGCGGTTCATACTTTATAAAATGAAAATAACGTTTCCTCAGCATATCTGCATAACTCTATCTATCTATCTATCTATCTATCTATCTATCTATCTATCTATCTATCTATCTATCTATCTATCTATCTATCTATCTATCGATCGAAGTGTCTTGGTATGCTCCGCTCATAATCAGATACAAAAATATGTGTGCAGAGAACAAAAGGTGGCACCGCACCCCACCCTACCTACCCTACCCCCACCCCACCCCTACCCCTTTTGCTATTTCTTTTTTCCTCTATTGATTTTTGGCCATTATGTGGGGTTACTGAGCTGTTTCACAACATCGCTTCATTTGTTTCAGGTTATTTCTTTGTAAAGGGTCTGGGTCTGTCACTACGTAAAACTGTAACGTCTTGCAGCTCTTAATTAACTGTTTGTCTGGATTGACTTCCAGCTGTACAAAGAAGGAGAGAGTGGGTGGGAGATGGTAGAAGGGAGAGAGAAGAAGGGAGAGAAAACTGAGAGAGAGGGGGAGAGGGAGAGAGAGAGAGAGAGAGAGAGAG
>NW_004797683.1:415527-417076 GCF_000002075.1 Aplysia californica
AGAAGAAGAAGAAGAAGAAGAAGAAGAAGAAGAAGAAGAAGAAGAAGAAGAAGGAGAGAGAGAGAGAGAGGGGAGAGAGAGAGAGAGAGAGAGAGAGAGAGAGAGAGAGAGACGGGGGAGAAGAGAAGAGAAGGGAGGAGAAGTGATTCAATTACATATAGCTTCGTCAGCCCTTACGAAATCTTATAGTAGTTATAGGTCCAACCCGAAGTGCAAGCTAATCCGCTCCTATATAGGCCATGCCAACAATCTTGCAACTTACCCTTTTGCATTAAGGGAGCCATTTAGACGAACATATTATGAATGGCTTACAGTATCAGTGCCTTCATATTCACCGAAAGCTTGCTTTCCTGGCTTTCGTCACGTTAACAGGTTTGCAAGCAAACTGACCAGAGCGTGACCGAATGTGTATAAATACAATCTTTTTTGCTTTTGTGCAGTTAGGTTACCAGTAAGGGCAGTATGACCTAATGCTGACATTCGGGGCCGGTTGAACAGGGAGGGAATGTGTTTGTGTGTGTGTATGGGGGGGGGGGGGGGGTATTGTTTGGCGCAGGTCACCTATTCATTTATTGCAGAAGGTCAAGGGTTGTTTTCGACTTCTTCGCAAGGCGTTGGAATGAAAACAGAAAAAATGTAGTGAATATCGTAGAAACATTTGAAGGGGTCATGTGAAAATAAAATCAGACTATGCCACACGTACTAATCTTACCACGACTTATATATTGCCCTATTGTTAACATTTTGTGATGGAACTGGCTTGATTTTAACTTGATTTGCTGCTGTAAAAATGCAGTTTGTCAATGACTTGGATGATTTTTCATTTCAATTGATTGATTTCCAAGGGATATTCTACGGGTTACTGTTGTATGTTAAGAGCTAGAATTCGGGGGGGGGTGGTGTGCTATGCTTCTTTTTTTCCCTTTGTTTTCTAAAAATAAACTTTTCCTGGGTTGTTGGGTTTTTTTTCATGACCCCTTCAACTTGTACCCAGAGACGTATAATAAATATGAACAAAACCGGACGCAGTACACTTGCAGCCATTGTTGACTGCATCGGCCAAGCAGGAGGACCCATTTTCTTTCAACATTTCTTTTTTTTAAAATAATTTTCGTCTTACCTGTTTTCATCTCACCCGTTTTCGCCTCACATTGATTCGATTACAAATAATTACTGCAGTTGCCTCTCCGCTTCCAAAATGATTTTTCGATGCGCCCAAAAAATTCATTGTTTAGAATCTCATCGACTGAGAGGTGGAAGTTGGACTTTGCGCAGGATGAAAATTTGTTTTAAAAGTTTACAGAAGGTCTCTGATAAAAGTTTTGAAAAAAATTCATGAAATGAAACTCTGGCTCGAAATCTGTTATTACTCCAGGATAAAACGTTGACGATATTTACAGTCAGTCTGCTACTGTCTCAAGAGATGACAGGCTCAAATTTCCAGCAAACAGAAGTGATCAAGTACAATGCATCTGAAAATATCACCACACCCGCACATGAGAGAGAGAGAGAGAGAGAGAGAGAGAGAGAGAGAGAGAGAGAGAGAGAG
>NW_004797683.1:417822-419304 GCF_000002075.1 Aplysia californica
TGCGTGCCTGGTCACGTACATTTTGCGTGCCTGGTCACGTACATTTTGCGTGCCTGGTCACGTACATTTTGCGTGCCTGGTCACGTACATTTTACGTGCCATCATAAAATGTGTCCTTGATCCCCTCTCGTGCAGTTATAATATTTAAAACTGAACGATCTCTGATGTCTTTGTCTTTGAGAAATAGAGCCTGTCGGACAGAAATATCTAAAGCTCAATCAATAACTATGTAAAATTGGTGCACCTGTGCAGTGTTTCATAGACTGACTCATTCTTGACTAGAGGCTTAACGCATGATTGCATGTGTAATGGTCTATAAATACCAATGTTATCACCCAATTCTATCGCAACCCCCCCCCCCAAAAAAAAATCATTAAAATGTGAAAAATCGTTGCTTCAGATTACTCGAGGCCGTATTATTTTTCCTTCTTCCATTGTTTCAATTCTTTTTTCTTTCAGATTTTTGTTATCATTTTGGTTTTTGGTTTTTGGTTTTGTTATTTTTCTGGTTTTCTTGTTTGATTGTGGGTTTTTAAAAAAATATTTTATTCTTTTATTTTTTTTATAGCGTTATTTTAAAGAGTTGGGGGAGGGGGGGCAGGGTAGGGATGTCTATTTGACTTATCAGTACTAACTTCTTGATTTCATAGCAGGAGACATTTTCTTAAGGAATCTTCATAAAATATTTTCCGTAAGAAAGCTACTCAAATTGTAAAATCGTATTTGTCTTGAGGTATTTATTCGTTTGAATGATTAAGAGGATTTTCCTTTGCAGTTTGGCTTTCATGAAATTAATATTAAAAAGTCACAATAATATTGTAGAAGTATTCGAGAAGGAATGTCTTGTGATAATACTATTTCAACTTTAAGGTACTGGTAATAGTAGTTTGTTTATCCTCCCTATAATCTTTCAATTGTTATCATGAGCAAAAACCAGTTCACATCAAAACAAAAAAATATGAATAAAAATGTAGGCCAATAATTTATGAATAGAAATTATAAAATGTACCCAATGGTTATTCTTTTCCTTGAACATAATGCACATGCTTACCTTTAATGACAAGGTCCCGTTATCATACTTTGAAAGGGGGTTCTGGTGGCCTAGAGGTTAAGGTGTTCGCCTCTCATTCAAAGGTCCCGGGTTCGAATCCGAGTAGCGACGGAAAAAAATTCTTCTCTAAAATTGTCTCCTTTCACCTTCCGTCCTTCTCTCTTGCAATATTTTGTCGTCTGCTTTCGTCTTCACTTTCTTCTCCCACCCTTTCGCCTCCACTGGGCTCCTGCCTCTTTCTACAGCCTTTCTACTGCTATTCATTGGCTCCTTCTTACTGCTGTCTTCCAGCCACGTCCCAGATATTCTGGTAGGAAAGATCTACACCTAGCCTTCTCGGACAAGGGCAAAAACTCTCGGAGGTCCCGTGAGCAATTTGCGCACGTTAAAAATCCCTTGGTGGTCCAAAATCGATAAGAGCAGGCTTAACT
>NW_004797683.1:421720-422931 GCF_000002075.1 Aplysia californica
AGATAGATAGAGAGATAGATAGAGAGATAGATAGATAGATAGATAGATAGATAGATAGATAGATAGATAGATAGATAGATAGATAGATTGATTGATCTCAAAAGTAGCAATGTTGTGATAAATGTAATCCACAGCCCTTCCCACCCCGCCCCCTTCCCAACCCTTTTACAACGAACGAATATTTGTAAGTTCGACGACAAATTCTTGTTTCCACTTACTTAGTCTGTTGTAGGACATGGATATCGTGATGCAGGCACGGAGGTCTGTTAAAAACCGACAAGGCAAAATATTTTTTACACTGAATTAGTTCGCACCAGCGTGTCTGATTTTTTTTAGGTATGATCCGATCCGATCCGATCATGCAAAATCAATAGGAGGAACATTAACGTCTACCCCCCCCCCAGCCAGTGGTGATGTAAAAATCTGTACCGAGTCAACTAGAATTGAGAGGTGTGAAATTTTGACCATTTGCCGATCGGACAAGCGATCCTTGATCCCACCGGCTGGGCGTTTGACCCCCCCCCCCCCAACCACACCCTTTTTACATTAATCCAATCTGCCAATTGTAGAATTATCGTTGTCAAGGGTGTTGCAATTACGCTGAGTTGCAGTTATTACGCTGATATATCAGCTTGTCTCAGTTTCTAGCTACGATCGGATTCGATCATACAAGAGGAACCTTAATGTCAACCACACTTTACAGTAATCCAATCTGCTGATTGCAGAATTATCGTTGTCAAGGGTGTTGCAATAACGCTTCTCTTTCCAGCCGTCCGTTGAGCGAAGGAAATCCCTTGGAATCTCCAGGCACAGCAATGGGTTTAAAAACAAATCTTAGTCATTTATGTTTTCAGTCGATGTAAGCGTTTGATGAGTCCCGAGTCAATCGGATATTTAGTTAATTACTTATTTACAAATCCAGTTTCCGAGATTTGCCATTTCACGGTAGGTAACTATTTGAATTAGAAAACTACTTCTTGTGGGGGAAGGTGAGAAAGTGGGGGGGAGGGGGGGCTTTATAATAGTAGTATTGGTAGAAACGAAGCAGCAGCAGCAGCACCAGAACCACTAGCAGTGATAGCAACAGCAAATGTAGCAGCAGCTGTGATAGCAACAGCAAATGTAGCAGCAGCAGTGATAGCAACAGCAAATGTAGCAGCAGCAGTGATAGCAACAGCAAATGTAGCAGCAGCAGTGATAGCAACAGCAAA
>NW_004797683.1:423755-424868 GCF_000002075.1 Aplysia californica
GAAGAAGAAGAAGAAGAAGAAGAAGAAGAAGAAGAAGAAGAAGAAGAAGAAGACGGAAGAAGAAAAAGAAGAAGAAGAAGAAGAAGAACAAAACAACGTTTTTTAAAATGATATCACAATGTACGTCGACCGTCTGAATCACAATGCAAGTCTATTTTTGGAAGATGATTTACATGTACATGAATAAGTTTGCTTCTGTTGACATTGTAGATAGGGGCACTGTTGAAATGTTTAAGAGCGTACAATGGGCTACTATTAACACGTACTCGGTACGTACTTTAGTGCAATAATTGCTCATGCAACCCTTCCCGTTTCTGTTGAAATCTATCCTCAATGTCTTTGGTTACCCTTGGATTTCGTAAGTCGTTTTCTTGTTGCGATTTGCGGAACTTTCTACTTGAATTCTCGTACTCCCCTCCTCCTCCTCCTCCTCCTCCTCCTCTTTCTCCTCTCCATCCCCTCTTCCTCTTTGTTCTTTGTGTAGTCACTTAACACAAACCATAATACTTCAATGAATGATTCTTATGCCATCAATACGTGAGGACAGTTTACGCCCCAATTGTGAATAGATGTTTCTAGCAACAACAGCAAATTGCTCAAACCACTCGGTGTACTAAAAATTGCTCACACACTGTCATGCATGTCTGTGCGCCTGCTTGCGGGCATGCATAAGGGCATGTGTGTCTGTGTCCCGGCATGTGTGTACGTGCGTGCGTGCGTGAGTGCTTACGTCTGTGGATGCGTGCATGCATGCGTGCGTGTCGTATGTGCAATAAACTGTCAGCCTTGCCGCATACGAACACTTCACAGGTAACAATCTACCTTACATTTGCTTTTCCTACATTATTTAGGACAAAATGGTTATTAACTGAGACAAATTGTGAAAACACCCGTTTTTTGTTCTGATGCAGTTCCGTTTGAATTGGCAGATTGGTGTAAAACCCAAGAACACACAGGTATAGAAGTTAATTCTAATTCATACCAACTGCACTGAGGTTACTGAACACATGTTCTACAAACAAACAGACAGACAGACAGACAGACAGACAGACAGACAGACAGACAGACAGACAGACAGACAGACAGACAGACAGACAGACAGACAGACAGACA
>NW_004797683.1:425638-428387 GCF_000002075.1 Aplysia californica
AGCCGATTAAGCGCTCAAACACTAACAAACTGACAAGATCTTTCGCTGTCTATAGCCGGGTATCCATTCTCACCTGGGTTAAGTGAGGAAAATTCGTGTAAAGTGCCTTTCCCAAGGACACAACGTCGGGCCCTTGACGGGATTCGAACCCACGACCTTACGGTTGCGAGTCCGAGAATGATGATGATGATGATGATGATGATGATGATGATGATGATGTCATCTTGCCTATATTTTAAATGGTAACGATGTTGGGGTCTCCCTTCTTAATTATCGGAATTTTAAATCGTCATTCGCCCATGACTACGCGCGTGTTGACTCCACAGATAGCGGAGACCCCGGATGTGTGCCGTAGGTTAAGTAGGTTCCGAATGTAGACCTCAACTAGACCTTTACCTTTGAACTGGTGACAATTACAAGGAAGAGAATTACAAAACAGAGAGTGAAGAAGATTAGCTGGAGATCAGGGAGGGTGAAGGAGGGTGAGGGAGGGTGATAGGGCGGGGAGTAGGGGCAAACTATTCGAGGTTTTTTCAAGTTAGGTCCCGGGGTAAAGGAAGCTGAACAGCGGCTGTTTTAGCCGAACCAGTAGGTTTTTCCTTAAGATTATGTATGTATATTCATTACCGTTAGGCTTCCACCCAGGCAAAAATCATAATTTAAAAAATTCCGCACCATAAAGAAAATCCCTACCACACCTGTAAAATAGTGAGACACGACGCCCGTACAACTTCCTTGATTCCAAACTTATAGATCGTGTTCCTATTTTGGAACTTATTAAGGAAGTCAGGATCTGAAGCGAGGAAAGCGGTGCTTGGGCAATCTAGTTCCTCTATGTCTACCGCCTAGGCAAGCTGTATCATGCATACTGCTTTAAGATTGTCTGTTAAGAAGCAAAAGGCTATGGATTACTTTATCACGCATCTATATATTATTTGCCTCATTTAATAGATTTCTACCTGAAAAGCTATGAGCGTAAAAATAATTGCAAAATCGTATTGGTTTACCACCCTTTGCGATACTGGAGATGTGAGCGTAATGAAAGATGTGCCCCTTGCGACACCGAGGGGTTATTTAAGAAGCGGGACCTCCGAATTTAACGTCCATCTCAAACAGAACGGCGCCAAATGGGAAAATTCGTGTAGAGTGCTTTTCTAAAGATCACAACAAGAGCTGAGCCTCGAACCCTCGAACCCTCGAACCCTCAAACCCCCGAACTCTCGAACCCCCGAACCCCCGAACCCACAATCTCACATTAACAAGTCCGGTAGCCTAACAACTAAACAAACGACGCCACTCAGAAAGCGTAACGATTGGCTTTTGGAATACACGGTGTAGTTCAAATAGCAAAATGCGGTAGAATCAGGCTCTCGTCAATTTTGGGGCATATGGAGTTATTGGTATCATCTTAAAGATTGTCCATTTGCCTTGCTTTTGACGAAAACAATATCTATTTATCTAGAATACAAGTCAAGATATGGGTGATTGAAGGAGGTGGGGTGGCCTCGTTTCAGAGCTAAAATTAGCGAGAAAATGGCCACCAAAGTTGAGTTATTTTCTAAACTTGAGAGCCCATGGAAACTGAAAATGTACATCCCGTATGTCTTAAAACAACGTTTTTCAGCACAGCCACACAGAAATGTGTAAGAAAGGTATTGAGCCAAAAACCAAAAATTCTATAAAAACTCCCAAACCTGCGGGAAAATGCCAGTTTCTTAATTTTGACAATTTTGGCGAGCGCCTGATTTCACCAGGCTGGCTCACAAATAGCAGAACGCGGTGTCACAGCTCAAGAAGAACATGACGTTGGCAAGACAACAGCGAACACTTCAATAGAGCTCCTTCACCGGGTCAGTTAGTTGTGTGCCAGCTGAGGTGAAAGAAGCCATTGTTCAAGCAAGTATTACAGGAGACGTGAGTTATCAAACAAGTAAGAGAGTTTTGTTTAGATTTTTGAAATGTATGGCCTCTTGGGCCTTGTCAAGCGATCTTTACAGCATACTTGACACAGCTTTGTCCGAGCTGTAGACATAGAGGAAGTAGATTGCCCAAGTATTACTCCCCTATTTTCAGATCGTGACTGCCTTGATATGCTCCAAAGTAGAGACAAGGTCAAAATTAATGAAATATTAGAGTGATAAATAATTGATTGGTGGATACAACGTGCGGGTGCTCTGGTGTGGTTTGTCTTCTTCTTTCCTATCCAACATCTAGATCTACCGTCCTTATCTCTCCTCCTTCTTTTCTTTGTGTTTGTTACTCTCTTGTAACACCTCTAATCTTTGGCACTTACATGACCTTATTCTGTTGCAAGTGCCCTAAAACTCTTACTAAAACTAAACTTTAAAAAACAACAGATTCAATCCTACCTAAAGAACCAATCCAATTGAACATTTAAGTGGGAAAAACTTCAAGCTCTTTGGTCAGCCGACTGATTTGAACTGTCGAGCTCGGTTGTGCTATGTTTGTGTTGACTAGAATAAACCGGCCTTCTTCAATGTGCAATCAGCGTATAAATCACTATTTTTCTTTTCATACTTTTCTTGCAATCAATGTATAAATCCCTATTTTTTTTCTTACTTTCTGGGACCTAACATTAATCATTAAACTTGACTAGCAAGAAACAGCCATATATTTTCATTTCGCAATCAACAAGTACAGAAGTAGCGGTAACATCCAATAGGCGACTGATTTGAGTTGTCGAACTTGGTTGTGCAAAATTAACTAGACTAAAAATCTAAATATTATA
>NW_004797683.1:430541-431686 GCF_000002075.1 Aplysia californica
GGGGCGGTCTTAAGGAGACGATTCGAAATCGAATGACTTTACAGTTCCACTTTCGACTTCGACGAGTCGCATCGTGTACACTCCTTGTTATGCGTTGCTTCTCTGCGCGTTGCCATAGCAGTTTTGCCCTCCGTACCTCGAATCTGTTTTGCCCTGTTTACTGTCCTTATTCCTCTCTCTTCCGAACTTCCGAATTTTCAGAACAGGATTAGTCCATGAGAGAGTGAGGTTCGAACTACGGCCTCAGTTGGGCGACTTGGCCATTATTTTGTTGTCTTACTTTTTTAGACTCAGTTTAGTTTGGTTTCCCCCAAATGAAGACAATGCACGTATGAATCTCGCTATTTATTGATTTATTTTTCCTTTTTTTTTTACAAAAAAAACATTTTTATGGTTTGTTCTATTTATTGTCTTATTAATTTTTCTCTTACAAATTCTGTTTTTGTCGTAATGTTTATTTATATATTTATCTACTTATGTATAAATCTATACATTAATTCATATATAATAAAATGAATTTATTCATCCATTCCTTCTCTCGATGAGAAATTTGTCAGCCGAGTAACGGGCGGAGAGCTTCGCAAAATCTACACAATATTCGAAATGTCTTGGCTGTGTCTCTAAATTCGTAAAAACTTAAACTTAAAGCGAAAATAATTGACAAGTCAAGTCTTGGTTGTGTCTCTAAATTCGTAAAAACTTAAAGCGAAAATAATTCTTCAAGAAAACAGCAGTGAGCCGATAATAAACTGTTGGCTGGGTGGAGATAGTTAGTTTCCCCTAACTAACAAGACGTAAAGTCGCCGCAATTCTTCATCACCTCCCTCGCGACTGGCACGTTCTAATTACTGAGTCTACGGGGGCTAAAATACCATTAAACATTCACGGTCGAAATAAATCGAAATGACGATCAATAGTACACCAATCAATCCTGTGGCTTTGAGATGCTTGTGACACTGAATACTTTATCGATTGAAATAAGTCCATTCAAACGGGAAGAGCTTTTGTATCTCTTAACGTGTTGGTCAATGTTAATGTATTTTTGTCAGATAGTTAGTAGAAGCTTCTTTCTCTCTGTCTGCCTGTCTGTCTGTCTGTCTGTCTGTCTGTCTGTCTGTCTGTCTCTCTCTCTCTCTCTCTCTCAC